>NW_024881322.1:17603106-17715968 GCF_018691265.1 Tyto alba
AATGCTGAGATTTTATAATAAAGATAGGGACAAATCTGTTAGGAGATCAGTATAAATAAATACAATCTCTAGTTCCAGATTATTGGAAGCATCAGTGTTTTTTAATTAATGGAGGCTGCCAACCTGATATCCTAGTTGCTATTAGTTCTACTGGCCTTTATAGGTAGACTGTGTGACAGTATAACTTCTGATGTTCTATAGAAAAAAGGGGGTGGTTATGCAGAATCATCTAAGAATCTATCCGAGTGCTCGGGAAACTTATTTTTATTCATTTAGTTTTGACATTGAAATACTATATAAGAAACTGCCACACAGGTAGTATCTTGCTATGACACAGAGAAGGTGTTCTCTGATGTCATGTTCTTTTAAAAAGTGATCGGTTTGGACATCGGTAAATGAATGCTAAATCTTGCTTCCTTATTGATGTCATCTAGCCCATCTCCAATTGAAAATAATTACTTCTAAGAAAAATTTACTTCGGACTTTCTTCCAACACATTTTCAGACATAGAGTTACTGTCTTGCTTCCAAATTCTCTAACTTCCCTCAGGATGAACTTTCAGATGCATTTATACAATATTAATACAAAAATATGTGACATAAAATCTTGTATCAGGAAGTCAGTAATATGGAGTTTAAAAATATTTATGGGATAAAGATGATGATTGACTCCTACTGGAATTCTGAACAGTGCTTAAGTGAACCTCATCTCTAAACATCTAAGTACCTCCAAAAATGTTGTTCAATCCTTAATATTTTTTTAAATGTACAAATAAATATCAAACTGCTATCTTGATTATAGTAATAATTTCCATACTGCATCAAATAAAATTCTTCCTTCCCAAATTGATCTGAAATCGACACAGAGTATCCATCTGCTGTAGTGCAGCAGAAAACCTAACCATAGAACAGGATCTGTTTTGCCACATGTTACAGGAATTCTTCATCAGAGGAAGTTTTCCTGTTATATTTGCATTGATGCATTAAAAAGTCAATTCTGAACAGAGGTTGCTACAAATTATTTACAATTTCTGAGGAAAATAATGATAATATATCCTACCATTGTGGTCTTTTGTGAGAAATGACATGAAAATCAGAGTGAAAAATTCATATCCCTAATTCTAGTCTTGTTTATAGATACATTTTAAAGCCTTGGAAATCAATAAAAATGTCTGGATTTTTATCAGTTTCCCAAAGAGTAAAATTTTACAGTGTGAAAACTGCAGTTTCTTTTACAGAGAAAATTAGTGACTAACTACAAGTATTAGGCATTTTTAATGATCAGCTACTCCAAATCTTTCTGCTTCATGAAATGAAGTATTAGTTTATTTAGCATTATCCAGCAGAAAACGTAACAGAGAGGCTAGCTCTTCATACGGTATTACACATCCCTCTTTCTCAAACTCATGTATTGTACTGATTGACACATCGATACAAAGGTGTTTGGAAAGCTCTATTTCATTTGTAGAACATGATTAATTACTGCTCTGTTATGGACTTATTTGGTGACCACAAACAAGCCCACATTTCTCTGTGATTCATTTCTTCAGCTTTGAACTGGGAATATTAAAACTTTCATCTAAGCTTTATCTTAGACTATAACTCCTCAGTGCTAAGACTGCCTTTTGATGTGCATGTACAATACAAAATATAATGGGGCCATTGCTGGGCAGATCAGAAACATCAGCAACAACTTTATTATGGTAACAGTAATGATAATATTAATAGCATATTTTTACATGTAACTTGCATTGATCATAGTAGTGTCTAGGTTGAATGAAACCTAGAATACTTTTCTAGAGGTAACTATGGATTTAGCAAAATCTTACAATTTTTCTTTTTTTTTATTTTGTTTTGTGTTTCACTTAGGGAAATTTAAGTTTTTCTTGTGTGGAGCCACATACAATGCCTGTCTTTTTCAATGCCACCAGTTACCTTGAGGTTCCTGGTCGTCCAAGCCAGGATTTGTTTTCAGTCAGTTTCCTTTTCCGAACCTGGAACCCCAATGGACTTCTTGTCTTCAGCAACTTTGCAGATGACCTGGGAAATGTTGAGATTGATATAAATGAGGGCAAAGTCAGTGTCCATATCAATGTCACACAAGTGAAGAAGAACCGAATAGACATCTCATCAGGTAAGTGGGTTTTTTTTTTTTCAGTTGGTATAAATCTTCTTGGTGTTGTTTAAAAGCGTCATGGACCGAAAAATTAGAAAAATTGTTTTACCAAATACAAAATTTAAATTGCAACTATATTAAATTCTTTATTTTATGTTTCAATTAAGAGGTAGAATTTTGAAACAGTGGTTAGATTAAAAAAAAAAAAAGTCACAAATATTCTGTCATGAAACTCAGAAAATGTATCACCCTTAATCTATGAGGCAGCATTGCTTCTTTTTTTCTTTATGCTGTCTTGCAGCCTTCTCTGCAAAAATGCTTGGTTTCAAAAGGGGAAGGTAATCCCATGTTGAGAGTAGCCTAATAATTACGCTGCTTCTATTACTTCTCTAATAATTAGGAAGCTCTGATGAAAAACAAAAAATCGTGTTTTAACCAAAAGGCTGGCACAAAAAATACTATGACATTCTCTAAGTGTCCTGGAGAAATACCAGAGCTTTCAGTATCTGACTAAGGAGGTTCTGAAAAATACTGAGTAAAAAGTACAGATTAAGTATGTTTCTGGAAGAAAGGATGTTTGATGATGTCAGCTGACCAGCCTTTTAAAATGACTTGATTATTTCAATTTTGATAAATTATACTTTCAGTCTAGATTCTTTATGGAATTTTCAGGACAAGCTGTAGCAAATACAGTGTTAGCTACTTGATGTCAATTAACACTTTTCTCAGCAAAGTCATGACCAAAGCATGGGTTGGAAAATACAGAGTTGGTTGAAGACAGATTTAGCTCCACATAAAAAAAAACAGTGATTATTTGAAGTAGCGTATATGGCAACATAGTTTCTTAGCCAAAAAAAATGGACACATTTTTTTTCCTGAAATAATCTGTGGTTGAGATTTTTTCTTAATTTCATGGTTGAGTCTTCAGTCTTCATCAGTGAGACTGATATACTAGTATAGATCTGAACAAATGACAGCAGCTTTTATGCCTACTCTTCTATTTGATTTCTATTTAAAAATATATTGTCTACACAGTCATATAAACTGTGATGAAATGTAAGAAAAAGAAAAAAATGCCTTTTTAAATGACAAAACATGCATTGAGGAGGAAAGTAACATTTAATTTGGCAAGTGGACATTTTTGTGAGTTATGTCTTTTCATCCTGTTAAAGAAATAGAGCTGAGCATGAAATGGAATTAATTATTTCAAAGATAGAACTAAGATATGAATAACCCAAAATCAGAATTTACCTCTTTTATCATATCTCCTTCCATCATTACAATTTTTTTTTTAGCACAAAAAATCAATAACATAGATTACAAGTTAGCATTTCATTGTCTTTCTTTTATAGATACACTCATGAAAGAATTAAGTAATGCTTTGGTAATAGAATGGAGTCTGGAAGAAAAACATTTTTTTAAGGTGCTAGTGCATGATAATTAGGGAACACATGGAATTACCACCCTCAATTATTTATTTCTTAGTTCTGCCTGATACAAATTCCAGTTTAAAGAGAGAAGTGGCTACCCATGATACTTCTTCATAAGCTTACTTGTGGCTTTTTGGTCCAAGGAATATTTCAGTGCTGATTAGCCAAATATGAGAAATAAAAAAAAATAATCAATTTTCCACTAATTTTGCCCAGCATATATCTTGTTATGAAACCAATTTCAGATTCCATAACATTTGCATTCTGTTAAGTAAACACATGTGAAAACTTCTAATTTGCTCTTCTGCTTTCTACAGACCTTCATGCACAACAAAAATTTGCTAACTACTGCAATTTAAAACCAGAGTATTCATGTTCTGACTTTCTTCTGAAATACTCTAAATTGAATATTCTTCAGAGTACATCTTTTCCGTTTGTATGATCAGTTTACATAATAGACCAAGAATCATATACAGTCATTCAGTTTTATAGCCATGATGCCGTTCTTAATCTCCATACAATCCAATATCTACATACTGCTGTTTGAATATCTTAAAGAGTCGGTAGTTTCTTTTCTTATTACAGTATGTACCACAATAAAAATAAATTTATTGTTTAATTTTCATTGTATGGACTTTTTATATTTACATAGCTATCCTGGGAAAGCTTTGATTTATTTTAATACTTTTTTGCTATTTTTGTCACAACAGGCATTTCAGTGCCTGTGAAATGAATTGTGGGTGTGACCATAAGAAAGTAAAATATGGCATCTGCCAGGGAAGGCTGCAGAAGGAATGCTGCTGTTATATGGCAAATATCACAGTGACCTTCTTGTTCCTACCTTGTAAAGGGAACTAACAGATGTCAGCATATAAACCTGCTGGGCTTATGTAGAAGTCAAAGTGGTCTGCCTTTGGCACAAGGATTTCTGACTGTTGCAGTACTATAAATGTAAGATGAACACTTTTTCACTGATTATTTTTAACAGCTGGCAAAGAAGAATTTTCTGTAGTCAAGTGTGCAGCCTTCTTCTATGTAAATGCATGTGTCAGGTATGAATAATCAGACTTCTGCCTATTGGGAGGTACGCACCCTGGTTATCACAAAGAATTAGGCTAACTAAAACTACAACCTAAATGCAGGTGCGTTTCGTATTTCATAGCTTTGCTGTACTTATGCTTGTCACCTGTAATAGCCTATTTTCCCTGGAGGAAGCTAAAGTGTTTTAGTCCTTATTCCACCTCTCATAATTCAGTAACCTCCTTTCATTAGCAGCTTTTAATGTCAGCTTTCCATGTTGACATGGGTATATCAGCAGTTCATTCTGGGGCATAGTCTAATTCTGGATGTAGAAATAATAGTTGAACTGACTGGCAGGAGTCACATGAGAGAGCAGTATGCTGGTGTGTGGGTGGCACTTTGTTCCTGTGCATCTGTGTACTAAAGATACTGGTGTAGAACACAGTTCTGCTTTTCAGTGTCATAATATTCCTTAAACACCTTAAAGCTGCATGCACTAAATCTGAGAGTGAGTGGAGTTTAGATAAACAGGAGAGTCTAGCCGTCCTATATATCAAATATAGTTACATTTTCACCTTCCTCACTGGTAGCTGAGTACTGCAAACGTCCCCATTGAACTACTTGATGAAGTGATTTGTGATTCCTGGGAGGTTGTCATGGTTTGAGCCCAGAGGGCAACAGAGCACCAGGCAGCTGCTCATTCATTCTTTCACCCTTGAGAATGGGAAGGAGAAAATAAAACAAAAGGCTTGGGAATCCAGACAAGGACAGGGAGGAATGACTCACCCTCCCTGGTCACAGGCAAAAAACAGACTCCAGGATGGGAATACGAAGAACATCAATTCAAACACTAAAAACAACAACACTTAACAGAGTAGTACAGTAATGATCATGACCACATCTTAAAAAACCTTCCCCATGCCTCCCTTCTTCCTGGGCTCAGCTTTGCTCCTGATTTCTCTCCCCCCTCCCCACCAGTGGCACAGTGGGCAGGGGATGGGGGTTGTGGTCAGTCCATCACCCATTGTCTCTGCTGCTCCTCCCTCCTCAGGGGGAGGACTCCTTGCACTCTTCCCCTGCTCCAGTGTGGTTTCCCTCTCACGGCAGACAGTCCTACACAAACTTTCTCTGACATGACTCTTTCCCATGACCTGCAGCTCTTCCCGAACTGCTCCAGCATGGGTCCCCCCCATGTGTTGCAGTCCTCCCACAGAACTACAAGAGCAGAGTCTTCTCCCCTCAGAGTCCTGTCCTTTGAGCACAGAGGCCTGCCTGGTGTGGGGTCCTCCACAGGATGTAGATCAGCAGCTGTTCCACCGGTGACCTCCATGGGTGGCAGGGGTGTGCTCCTGCCCTCTCACCACAGGCTGAAAGGGCGCTCTCTACTTCAGCACACCTCCCCCTCTTCCTTCCACTGATCTGGGTGTTCACATAGGTGTCCTTCTCACAACTTTCTCACAACTCTCACTCCTCCTCCCATGTTCCCCTTCTTAAATAGGTTATTTCAGAGGTGCAGCCACCATTGCTAATTGGCTTGGCCTTGGTGCAGAGGTGGGTCCGACTTGGAGCCAGGGGAGCTTCAAGAAGCTCCTCACAAGGGCCACCATTATAGCCCCCTCCCCTGCTACCAAAAACCCCACCACACTCAAACCCAGCACAGAGGGATCAGAGAGATTATGAAAAAGATTTTCCTGTCAATTTGGCAGAACCTTCATACCTAATTAATTTGAGCATTTTGTTTAAGGAGAGAAAGGCAGATGCAGTTTTAAATATTTTGATGACACTTTACAAAAATAAAATTGAAATAATGCCAAAAAGGTACAGTTATAGCAGCTTCACTTCCAGTCTCATATAGGACACAGACCTGTGATTACTACTTTCGTATAGAGTCAGTAAGGTGAATAATTTACAAGACATTGTAAAAAGTTTTGTAGAAAACTGCAAGGTTTAAAAGTAAGAACATTCAAATAATCAGCAAGTGGAACCGATTGACAGTTAAAGAGTGAGAGCTACTACTAATCTGAGAAATAATTATAGGCGTATACTTTATTTTGTATGCCAATTCTACTTTTTCTATTTTATATAGTGATTGAAGGGATAGAATACTCTAAGGTGCTCAAATAAAAAACATGAATGTAAAAAGTTTAACTTCCGTGTAAATACAGAGACTCGAAAAAAAATTGGATCAATAGTAGGCAATTCATGGGAATCATGAAGCAAATATTGCTTTGCACTTAAAAATCACAGAAACTGGGAGTTACCATCAGGCAGTTCTTAGCAGTTTTCTTTGAGTCGCAGAGATCCTTGTCTGCTCTCATCAGTTGTCCTGTTTTTGTCAGGTATAATTTTTTCACAGTGTTAGCAGATCACAGTGTTAGCAGATCACAGCTAACACAACATGTTAGCAACAATCACAGCTCTTAGGTCCTATTTAATGTTACCCTTTGGTCTTCCAAAAGGCAATTAACAGTTCATTTATATAACAGCATGTGTTGCTCAGTGGATATTTCACTATATTCAATTCTTCATGAACTTCTCTCAGTTTCTTAATCAATCTTCTTCATCTTTGTTGGAATTATAAATCATCCCGGTACTTTATTCTTGGAATATTGAAAATAAAAATAGTATTTTTTTTAATTATTAAAATGGTTTTGTATATCTGAATCTTCTTCACTCATTGTTTGGAGTTCAAAATTATCTTCAGCCTAAGTATGAGATGTTCCTACTGTCTGTCATTCCTTAATTCCCTCTTTTCTTCTATTGTTGCTACTTTTAAAAAATCACAGGTAGTTGATGGTACCATTAGCAATTCCTAGATAACTTTCTGTATATCACTTCTTGTTTTGCAAAAATGCATGTTATTTTCTTCTTTGATTATGTTAAATACCTTTTGTCTTGATGCTCCTTTCATGCCTTCAGTCACGTCTGCCTCATCTCTGTGCATCTGATGAAATTATTTTGATGTATCTGTATTATGAAAATTTCATATTTAATTTGTATGTGCTGAAAAGGATGACAGATTATTGCATATATTGAGGTCTAGTATGTAAGATTTTTTCATTATTAGTAAAAGGCTGACTTCATGCTGACCTGGAAAAGCACAATCTCAGGTTTTACTTGATCTGGCTGTAGCTTATTTAACAGTGACAAAATGACTATTTGCTGACCTGTTCAGGGATTCAGCTGACAGAGGTAATAAAGAGCTGGTAAAAAACAGTAATAATTCTTTTACTCTATCAGTAAGGTGTACACTCTTTTGCCCATCATACAATTTTGAGTTGTAACAGAATATTTTACCTTAATATGCAATTTAGCTTTCAGTTTGTAGTACATATGAAAGGGACCAAGATGGTTAGTACTTGTGGTTATACTTAGTGACTGATTTTGCTTACCGAGTAGATTTTTTCCTTTTTTTGTGATCTTGCCAGTTGTTCCTTCAAAACATGTTTCTAAACAATAAAAATTTCCTTTCCTTCCCTGCCCATTGTTCTGTTAAGTGTTCAGTAAGCACTGTTTAGCTGTGAACAGACCAGAAAAACTGTTGTACAAAGTCAATGGCCTTGATTTTACTTTTTCTTATGTTAATCTTGTTTAGACACTACCACTGTTTGATTGATGAGAGATATATTAATAAACTTGCTGTTAATAAGAGGAAAATCAGGCCCACTGAGAACTGAAATAAAGATTTAATTAGAAGAAATAATCTACTGACTTTGCAGAATTACACAGGTGAAATACTTCAAGCTTGTGTATAAATCAAGAGTTAAACATCCTATTGACTATTTCTCTGCAGAGTATACTGTGATTAATATCTTCACAATTGTGTATGTCCCAGCATAGGGATTAATAATAGGAGAGAATCTCAGAAAACAGTCAAGAGATTTATCTTTACTGCTCCATATAGTTTAGGTCTAAATTCTTCTTTTGGCATCATGGGATTCAGGCAAACTTCCTGGAAATTGCTGAGTTTACCCAAGGGATTGATGGAACCAATGTTAAGCTAAGAAGAGGGAAGAAAGAAGTGTTCTTGCTTTCTTTAAGAACTTTTTAAAAACAGATTTCTAATGTACTTTTACATACCAAAGGGTTCTGATGTTCTACTACAGTTTTAAAAGTAATTTAATTTTAGCATATGCTACCTGTTTACTTAATGATCCTAGTCAAAATTTGTGATCTTACAATTAGGAGAATAAATTGCTGATGAAGTTGTATTTATTTATAATTTTAACAACTTAATGTTTCCTTTCTTGAGCAGAGAAGAAATCAGCAACTGGAAAATGTCACACTCCCACATCTCTCTGCCAGAAAAAAATGTTATAAAATATTTCACAAAGCCACATGCAAATGCTGTTTAGTTCAGGGTTAAGCCACAGGCCATATCCCGGTTGCCTCCTTTTCTTCCACTTAATTATGTTTACCTGCTTCAGCAACTTAACCCAAATTCCTTCCTAACAAAACCAAACTTCTCTGAAGTTTTCAACATGGGGAAAAAATCGTAATACATTAACAAACATAAAGAGTGTTGCTTTGCTTGAAGATACAGTAGTAACATTTAAAATAACACTCCTAGTGAGCCATCTAATGACTTTCCAATGTTTTTAACAACAAACCCAGAATCCCTGTTTCAGTATAGAAAAGAACTTCTCTGACTTTTAAGAAAAGACAAAGTTTTGACGGTGGCAGATTCTAAAATAATATCTGGATTTATCCTCTGTTTACATTCTCACTTGTCTTTTCATAGACAGCTATGACCTTTCATATCTAAACATTCTCTGCCCAACTTAAATACTAGGGGCTTTACGAAGATCCCTTGGATTTTACCCCACAGTACAAATGATATGTCACTGAAAAAGGATATCATCTCCTTTGGCCCATAATAGAATACAGAAGTTTTCAGAGTGTCCAATATCTTCTGCCATTAAATTGAATTAATCTGTTTGGAGCTCCTTTTTACCTCTTCCAACTCTCCTGGTTAACATCTTCTTCTGTATATTAGCTGCTGCTCAAGGCTGTCTTCAGTTCCTCCTGCCAACCATAAACTTATTAAAGCTTTGGATAGGAATATCTTTTTGTCATATTTATCCATATTAAGTAAATCAGACTTCTCCCGGTGGAATGTCTCTGGGAAGCTTTCCACCCTTCTGCCTTTCTGCTAGATCTTCAAGCCATTTGAGTTGCAGTTCATTTATATTTTATATCTTGGGTTAAAATAACATCCTTCAGGTAATAAAATGTGTCTGTCTGACAGATCTAAGGTGGTACTCTTCCAGTTACAATTCCCAGAGGCATTTTAAGTGGGAACTGAGAAGTATTTTTGCCTCTGATGCTAAATGAAGGTTTAAATAGGGATTGTGTATACACAGACCAAAAGTGCACTTCTGGTGGGAAGATAACATTTCCCACCAGGTCTTTTCCATATTACTGATGCTAGGTTATACACTGAATGCTAGTAAGTGGAGGCAGCTACCCGTGAGGCACTTGTCAGCATGATCAAGATGAAAGCAAAAATTCTATCCACAAAAGACAGCATGATGACTTAGCATCAGAAGAGTTTGAACAGTAGAGAATTATTTTCTTCCTGAATAGCCAGTTTTGTCTCTCTGTTTCTCTCTGTATGTTTATTTTTGGCCAATGTCTTTAAGCAATAAATGAGGCTATGTGAACAGGTATTTGTGGTTTTGAATTACAAGTAATTGAGAAGCAGACATGCTTGTAATAGTTATTATTCTTCTATGTGTTTTTCTTGTAGGCTGGTTTTGCACCTTGGTACAGTAGGCTCTCAAACCAGTCAGAGCAAGAAATGGAGTTCTTGATTGCAGAGTTTTCCTTCTAAGAAAACTGATGAGTTCAGTTAGGTTTTTGTGATTTCTGCTTCATCAGTCATTGATTTTCACTGGAATGTTGCCTACCGAGTACAAGATATGCATTCTAAAACATAGATGGTACCATTTTTGGATACTTCACTGTGACTAATGTCACTCTTTGTTGGTTGCACCTTGCAAGCATGGAGGAACCTAATAATCAAGAAAGCAGGCTGTTGTCCTTGACAGGCTTTCTAAATTTATATGGAAGTCTGAAGATCAGTTTACTTGTTTTGGCCTTATTTCCTCTGGGCTGTAAAACAGAGTTAGAAAGGACCTTTGCATGTCATTCTCTATATTAGTACTGAAAGATGAAATAAGACTTTTACAACTACTATTTAAGCAGTCACTGTGTTGAACTGAATTTCATTCAGAAAAGGATATAATAGTCAATAGTTAAATGGTAATTTTAAATTAATGATAGAAGAAATGTAAATCACATGAGTAGAGCAGGACAGAGATAGTTGGAAATTTACCCTTTAACTTCTTTTTTAATTCAATAAGTTTGACAGGAAGCAGAATTAATTTTAGTTGCTTTCCATGTTGCATTTGCTTAATCCATCCACATCAGTTATTGTCAGTCTGGTTCTAGTCAAGTCAGTGAAAATTTTGCTTTCAACTTTGATGGATGAAAGATAAGGCCCTTTGCACTGAATGGAACAGAGGTCCCCAATATTTTGTGGTTACCTGAAGAACATAGGTTTTTACTTTAGTGGGTCCTCTGTCTGCATATTTTTGCTGAATAGAAAATACCATGAAGAGACATCTCTCTAAAGATTGGTTCAGCAAGCCAAGGACATTTATTTAAAACCAGCATTAACTCTTGAATCAGTAAGAAGATAATGTTGGAAAGGACATGGAAAAATATACTTTTGATTGTATTTTAAGGTCTTTTAGGACTTACATGTGCTGGCTGAGGTGAATGTGGTTTTTCCCATTATTATTTTCCTTTCAGATTAGTAATGATGAAATAAACAAAAATATATGGTAGAGACAGGAGCTGTAGTGATGTTTGTTGTGTTTATACACATCCTAACAGCAGTATCCCCCTGGACACAATTGAGTATTCATATAATATAAAGGGAGATGAAGGGAATGTTTTCCAGTATTTGAAAGACTGGATATCAGACGTATTATGTTCTTTCCCCCAACTTACTAGTTTGTCATCTCTGTCTCCTCTTCTGTAAATGTGGCTTTTTGAGAAATCCTGTTTCCAGAACTCACACACCTATGAACACAGTTTGTCATAGATGGTAACATGATGGTAATCTCACAATAATATCAGCCAGTTCTCTCAGCAGTGTCATGAATACCATCCAGCAGCATTGGCTTAAAATTCTGTAAAAGCCCATTTTTCTGTTAATGACAGGATTAGATTGTTCCTGTAAATCTTTCTGTAAATGTTAAGTATTACTTGAAAAATGTGATTGGACTTGGTGCTATGCTTGCTCTTTAGATCACCTTGTAGTAGATTTAATTCTTATTGGAAACTATTGAGAAAATGTAGGAAATCTATTTGAAGTCTATTTGTTACTTCACTTCTATTTCAGAGAGAAGTAGCTGGCTAAGTATATCTTCTGATAACCCAACATATGAATTATCTGCTATAATAACTTAAACATATACTTCTACTGCCTACTTAGTCTGGCAGTTATGACATTTTGTAAATGCCTATGAGTAAGAGGATTAGTAGAGGGTAAAAAGAATGCACTCTTTATTTGATAGTATAAGTTATAGCCACTGTATATATGTATAGGTACCATTGTGCATATAGCCATATATCAATCAGAATTTACTTAGCTAATTTGCCAACTGTGACATGCAGCTGGTTTCACAGAACATCGACATTTGGTAAAATAATAAAACCATTTGAATGGATTGAGGAGACCCAGGGGAGACAGCAGGTGAGTCCACACTCAGGCTTCGTTTCATCTCAAGTTCTTGCTGCTCTCTGTCCCCTTTGCAAGCAGGCTGTGTCACTCCTCAGATATCATCCTTCAGTGGGATCAGTAGTTCCCACAGCATCAGAACTGAGATCCAGGAATAGATTAGTGGTCACACTGGTCTGTGACCAGCCTATTACAATAGAGAGTATGGACAAAACATCAGCTCTTATTCTGTCAGCCCAGCTTGTCCTCCAGTACTTTTCTGTAATGGTCTGTCCCCTTACAGAGTCTCATGGTCTCCCCCTCCCTCTGTACACACAACATATTCTAGATGTCATTGTTTAAAACATGTAAATATCACAGAGTATAAGGTAACCTTCTTATTATTATTTACTTTATGGTGAGATACTCATTTTTAAAATCATAACATTACCAGTGTGTATCAAACCCAAAGAAGAACACATGGGGTCAGGAGGAGAGCCAAACTGTTGTGACAAGGTTGCTATAGCCATGGTCATGTAATGAAAATCATATGACAGAATGAAACCGGTTAGTGTCGCACATGGCTTACATAGTGTCCATGTGTGGGTCAACAAGATGAAGTCCCAGAGAGTGGGTACTGATCCAGAGACCCCTCCAAATGCTGCATAGCTTGGGCACAAATGGATTGCTGTAGGGACCAGCCATGAGCGTTGCAAATGTGAGATCTGTTGGGTGAACTGGCCAGAGAAACATAGATCATTCCTTGGTCCTGGTTACAAAGACAGCAGAGACACAGCCTGTGGTGTTTCAGAAACAAAATCCCCAGCAGAGAGGATGCAGACTAGAAGGTGACTTAGAGATGTAGAAGTAAAGGGTAATTCCTCAGGTTTGGAAAAGTAGCCTGCTACCACTTTTGTTTACTCAATGTTCATTGCTTCAGAACTTTGGTGGGTGTAAAACCTTGCTGGGACAGGAAAACGATTGTTGTTGTGGATAAACAGAAAAGGAAGGGGGAGGAGAAGAAAAAATACTGGAGACTCGGCCTCCACTTAGAACATAGTGCATTTATTTTCTATACACTTAAAAAACACATTTAGGGACAGACTGGGAGATCAAAGGTCCTGAACCTTCATTTGTACATTGTTGTTGCTTACATGTACTCCCTAATAGCATTTCAGATAAAGGGCACAGAATCTTCAAGCAGTGGGCCACATAACACTGTGCAGAACCACTGGGGGATGAAGCTATCAGCTATGTAAATTAAAACTTCCAGTGTTATATTTTCACCTTTTCATCTTCTCCAAGTGCAAGGAAAAAGAAGGAGATTTTCTTTACTTTTAAAGCGAGCATTTGCAGCATTTGCAGTTGGTGTTAAACCAGGAATACTTTTTCTAGTGCAAATGCTCTTGAAACTCATTTGAGGTTGCAAGGAATTTTGCAATTTTGACCTTTTACTCTTATTTATCACTAATCCTTGGGTAGGTGTCCCACAATGCCTGTAGACAATTTCTTTCAGAAAAATAATTAAAAGTAATTGTAACATCAAACATGTTTTTTTCTTTTTCAGAGGGGGGGGGAAACACAACCTAATTACAGGCATGGAGCTTTAATTTATGTGTTGGGAACTGACACTCAATATCTTCTTTTTCATTGCTATTCAGGAACCTGGGCAAATAGATTATTATCTGTGACAGGTTTCTGGCAGTCCCTCTTGGTTTGACAGTGTTATTTTAGAGAGAAGAGAGAGTCACTTTTGTATATAATGAAAGGAAAAGTTGTCAAGCATCCATACATATTTTATGCTGCATAAAACTTAAGTGCTAGAGGAGAGATTCTGTTTTCAGTCATGACATTGCAAATTCATGGTGATTCTGCTGACCTCCAGGTTTGTATCAATGACACCGAATGGCATCTAGCCCAAAGGATTAATTCCATTTTTCACATGGGCAATGCAGCTCTGGTAAGTCAGCTTGGCCCCTACTGCTTTTTTGGTTAGTACAGTCAAGCACAACTGTGATGTATATTTTGGCATTTTGTCATTTTCTTCTGACATTGACAGAACTAAAAGCAATTTCTATCAAAGTGCTTCCTTGAACTGGCATCATGTATAGTCTGCATTGTCTAGGTTTTTTCAGTTTAGTTCACAGAAGTGGTTATTCTTAGCTAAAAAAATAGATTCAGGAAAAACACATTTTCTAGCTGTATGCTGCTATCTCTGCCTTTACTTTGGTCTTGAAAAAGATGGCAAGTCCCTTCAGGCATTTTTGCACGTTGCTTCTTTTCACTTTTACATGCTGCTGAAGCAGCAGCACATGAGCACTGAGGTGAAACAGAGCAACCAAAGTCCTTTGGATTCTGTAATCAGAATGGCAGATGATATTGTCTTTTAAAAGCTTGCTCATTAAGTTTATGTATTTTATAGGGAAAAAAAAAATCTCAATACCCTTGCTGTGAAGCAGCCACTATAAAATACACAGTTTATTCTAATAGCAAGAAGGATTTTATGGAACAGAATTTGAGGACAAATACTGAAAATTCTACACATCTATCTTGCAGAATATTTACTTACTGAAGAAAAGCATATGTAGAGGCCTGACTTCCCCTATATCTTTTCCAAGAAATATATGTATATACAACATTTGATGGATCCATTCTTTTAAAATGCAAAACTAACCTGTTTTCTTTTCTTTTCACAGATTTAAAATAGTGGAATGGCATAATACATGCCCTCAAAAATGAGGGTTTCTTTCATTAACCTTCTGTAGCTGTTTTTACAACTCTTTTTATGCACATTTGCACATGCATTAAAACCAGCTGCCAGGTGGAATCAACTTTACCACAGCACTAGCACACAGATTTCTAACAGAACAAAGATCACATTCATAACATTCTGGTGTTGGTACTTAGACAATTACCTGCGAAAACAGTAGTAGCAGATCCCATGTCTCTAGGATCTGGAATTTGCAACACAAGGCTGATGTTATTGTCAGTACTGAATCTGGAAAATATTAATGTGGTGCTGAGGCATGTTTAGGAGAGCTATGCTGGTTCCTATAGTATTCTCAACAAGTGATATGCTTGATCAAATTTGCTGTGATAAAGCTTTGCTGTATGCTGTACAAGAATATGTGGTCTCAGGGGGATGACCTTGATGTACTGAATCATCCTCCAAAGGCACAGAACCAGGCACAGCACAGCTCTTCATTCTTTACATTCACTGGTGCCTGTGAAACAAATAAATATGTATATATATATATATATAAAAGAAGAAATATATATTTGGGATGCCCCAAATCACACCCCTTGCTAACATTTTATGCCTTGTTTTGTCAAAGGTAGAGATCAGCATGCTATAAAACAAGACTATAAATAATTTTCATCAAGTGTTTTTAAGCTACATTCAAATTTACATTGACTGTGGTTCTAAAACAACCAGTCCTTAATTATTTCAAATCTTTGGGATTAAATCCTGACTCAAATGAAGTTCATGGGACTTTGCCTGATTTCGGTGGGGGATACTGTTTCATTCAAATTTTGAGCAGTGCTTCCACCAATAGTTTTAATAATATTCTTTTTTTCTAGAGAGAAATGTAGGCTGTGTGTTTCAGGAATGATTGCTTATGCACAGTCATGCATCGAAGTATTGTTATTCACTTACTGTAGGTTTTACAATTAGAAATATGTTTCATTTATAGAAAGAAACGTTCTTGTTTTAGTTGAAGATGTCTGAGGTACTGAAAGGCATTCTTAAATATATATATTTAAGACATGCTCAATTTTCTTCATTATGACTAGAAAGCTGTAGTGATAACACAGTATGGCTCAACAAATATTCCCTAATTCTTTTCTTTATAATGGAGAAAGAACAGTGTTGAACTTTCCCTCTATTTGGTACAGTTCAAAAGGAATCTTCAAATCATTCTGTGGCCAGACCTGTAGGGATTCACTGGCAGCAAGTTAGCAAGTCCTAACTCTTAGAATTGAAAGCATATTTTTTCCTTCCTCACAAAACCCAAGGTATATTCCAAGAATAAGGAATTGTATATGTGTAATATAATATAACATATCCCACTAAATTTACAAGTAGCATTCTTTCAAGACAACTCAGGATGCTTAGGGCTACGTGAAAGAATATTAAAAAAAAAAAAAAAAGGCAATAAATTCTAAAAACTACATAATGCTGTTTTATAGACAGACCACTTAAAAAAAAAAAAATAAAACAGCTTGTTTTCCTTTGTCAGGATGTCACTGAGTTATTAAATTTTCTGCTGAACAAACTTGGAGCACAAAGAATACACCTATATCTTCTTCCTTCTTCTTCTTTCTGGCTTTGAGCAGCCCAGTAAGAACTGTGCTTCTCAGATTTTGTTTGTAGGAAAATGCTGCCATGAATGTGAGGTTTGGTTCATCTTTTTTTATTTCTAAACTTTCATGAGGAGGGCCTTTGGCTCTGGGCACCTTCATTTTTTGCTGCCTAAGAGTGGAATTTTACAGTTCAATTTTTTTATGACAAGTAATTATTATAATAATATTATATTACTACTGTTAGCTAATATTGCTACTAATACTAAATTATTATGTTACTAGAAGCATTATAATTTAACCTGCCCATATACCAATCAGTTGAATTTGCATTGTGAGTGTTCTTTCTTTCTCATGTCAAGAATCTGTGATCAGTGATTATCAGTCCCCATAATGTTATTTCATAATCAGAACAAGGTTTTACACCTTTAAATAATGACCCCCCCAAAAAAACCCAACCCAAAACAAAAAACAAACAAACCAAACCAAAACAAAAAAATCCCACACAAACATGTAGAAGCAGTAAGTACCTGATGTACAATCATCCCACAAGAAAAATCTACTTATGTCATCCTAGTCAGACACTGCAATAGATGCTCTGCAGCTGGATAGAATATCTTAAGATTTTTTTTTTGTAGAAAGAGTGAGTTCCCTTTCTGTTTCCTGAAGGCTTCTTCAGGTATTTTCAGACTCAGGTCTCCCAGGCCATTCCCATAACAGTGAATCAGGGCCATTGTAGCTAGTATTTTTCTCAGTAAGTAGTGAGCTACTGAAGAGTCATATGATAGGGGAATGCAGTAGGTCAGTGGAAAACTTGTTTTTTTCAAAACAGGATTTGTTTCCTGGATTTTCGGGGTTTACTTTGTGTTACTGAAGTTCCATGATTCTGTGTAAAACTGAACAGAAAATAGTTGTACCATGGAAGGAGCTGTTCGATGTAAAACTCGACTGTACACTGAGGCACACTGAGGTTGGTAGAGGAATTAAATTTAAGTCAATGCTGAATAAAGGTTTTGACAAATAACCTTTTTCAAATATATAAAAAAAATTAACCAATATTGTAATATATTGGTAGATCTGCAGGAAGTTAGAAAATAGTGTGTTAGTTTATAACTTCCTGATTTTACTGATTCTTTTTCCCCTTGCTTTACGGATGCTTTTATTCTGCTCTGGTTTGTTAATGCAGCTGTACTCACTTATTTCTCAGTTGCTTCAAATTCCTTAGAAGTTTTCTCACGTATGGTGTTAAATTCCTGTTGACAAATATTCAGAGAAAATAAGTTCTGTTTATGTATAGGTATTTGCCATGTACAAACAACTGAACAAAATAGTTTAGCTATTCTTAACTTTTAAAATATGTGTTATTTTTATGGAAATAGTCTGAAGCCCAATATGGTGTGCCTTAGATGATACCCTCAGAACAATTTCAGCACTGACGTTGAATATAAAAGTACCAGTGGAAGAAGGAATTACACAGTGATAACTAGCGCCTCAATAGTATTGGATTTGTTCTTTTTTTTTTTTTTTTTTTCAAACAATATTTATATTAAACACATAGCTCTGTAGTTTGTTTCTTAAATAAATGCAACTTCTGCAGAACATTTTTGAAATAACCATACAGATATATCCTCATCAACTTCTAATGAAAGAAAATTCCAACAAGCTTGAAAGAATTCTGTAATGTTTTGGAAATCTGTTTTAAATGATAAACAGAAAAACATAAAGTGCAATTGACTACTAATGTTACTTTTACAGTAATAGCATCTTGGTTAGATTTTTCATGTATCATATTTTATGTGCACAAGAGGAAGTTTTCCTTTAATTTTAGTTATCTATGGAAGTACATTTATCTTTTCAGCTATGTCACCCAAATATTGCTAAGAAGAATTATATCTTAATACTATTAATAGTTGTGAAATTTATTATAGATTAAAAAAAAAAGGATATGCATTATCATGTAAAGTGATTATCAAACTGTAATAAGTGTAAAATTCAAGAACAAACTCTTGCATTATTCATAATTTAAAATAAATTGTATTCATAATTAGTGTTCAAATTTTATGGGTATCATTAATCCTTACAACAGAACTGAATAGCATCAAATCGTCACATTCAATAGCTGAAGTTCAGTTTGGATCTAAACTTTCAGCTCAGATCAGTTTTTGTCATTTGTAAATTTTACCAGGCATGTAGATATCCACAATCTTAAAAAAACACATTAAATCTTATTAACTTAAAGTTCTGATTACGCTCACACCCTGAAATAAGAAAAGGATATGAAACATTGCAGTAGGTCAATATTTTTTCCCATTCTGTTTAGTGATTTACCTATCTAGACATACAGAAGCCTGAAGTAGCAACTTGGTCTAGTCTCCACTCAAATCCACTATAATCTCACAGGAAACTAGATATAATATTTTGAGATGTTGAGCATCTTGGTAGCTGCCACATACACTCAATTCACACTGGAAATGGTAGAAATTGAGGATCTTTTGTACATTACGGAGGAGGGCCCAGAAAGAATGTGACTCTGACACTTCCAGACCTGAAGTCCAAATCTCAGGCCAGATTGAATCCAATGAGAATTTGAATATTACTGCTTCTGAGAAAGGTGCTGCAATACAACTTTTTATTTTTTAACCCAGCTACTTGAAGGTTACTCTGCACATTAGCTAAGCACTGCATTAAGAAGTTCAAGCATGTACAAGATCCTTTCCTCTGAGTATTCATTGCAGCTCACACCATGTCAATGATGCTTGTCTGGTGCTTGTCAGTACTGTCAGGACTCACTGCCTGCCTCTGGATACTCTATTTTCAGATTATTCCATATTCATTTAATGCAAAAGAGAGGTGGGGGTTGACACACAGGGATCAGAAAGCCCTTCTCCAGAATCTCACCAGTTATCATCTGATCCTTTCAGACTTAGCCTGACATCCTAAAACCTTTATTTCATATGGATTGGAATTTTTGCATTGCAAATAGCTGGTTGATGGTATAAAAATTAACTAAGATCTGTAGTTCCATACTTTTTACAATTTTATTATTTTTATTATGGAATTTAACTTGGAATTGGAAGTACTGCTGCCTCAAGAAGGAATATAGCATGCATATTTTTCCACATATAAATTGACAATATTCAGTAGAATAGCATGTATATGCTCTGACCAGGTGAGTCATATGAATGTTCTTGTGATCAACCAGCAAAAATAAAAGCTTTTGTTCATTTCAGATTAAATAGGAGTTCAAAATATTGTGTCTTTTCACTTAGTGTGTTACAGAATCATTCGACTAAAAATTTTGTTGTGCCAGATATTCTTCTCCAGATAAGACATTTTAAAAGGTTGTCACTGCACAGGGTAGATGCCTGGTAGTCAAAATCTAACAAGGTTCTATCACCTGCACTCTTGAGAGTCTGGCTGGTTATGAGGAAATGCCTGTTGTCACTTGTTCTCTTGTGTCAGGACACCCCGACGCCCTGCTCTGAAAGGGAAGGGGAGTGATATTTTAGGAGCTGCAGGAAAAGATGTCGTTGGCACTAGATGTCAAACTTGCAAGGGCCATTGAGGACATTATACGAAGGAAAAACTTATTAAAATAAGTCTCTTAGTTTCTACAGATATAATCTGTCTTATGTTAGAAGAAAGATCTCTGCAGTTTTCACTCATTTCCAGTCTAAGCACTCTAAGAGTTACTTCTGCATGAACATAGCCATGTATATACATAGATGCAGTCCTTACCTTCTGTATCCCACTTTCTTTAAAATCAGCAATCATCAGTGTAATTCCTTACACTTCTTATTGATTCAATGTCAAAGCAAGTAGGATCCTTGAGAATAAACATTAAGATTTTTCCATGATACTGTTGTTCATAATTCAAGAAGTTTCTAAAGCACAAGGTGTGAAAGAGTTGTAGCTCTGAAGAAGGTAAATAGGAATATGATCAGTCTTTACCTCTTCTCCTTCCTCCTCTTGTTTGAGGTGAGAAAAAAACATTAAAAACCAGATATTTGGCTATTTTACTCCTTATTGATCAGTGAATTGGTAAATTCAACTTCTGTTGCACTAATAAAATTACTGTAGGAATAATCCACAATATACCATACAACTTGGAAATGGGACAAGGTTCTGGGAAAGTGCATAGATCATCCTCCTGTATTTTGGCATTCGTGAAATGTTTTGTGCTGTTAAAGGACATTAAAGAGATGTGCTGAGTGTGTTGGTTTTGATATTTTTTTAAATTAGGAATGACCTTAATCAAATTTTAATGTTGCAAAATCAAACATTAAGAATTTGTTTTCTGATGGAAAATATGCTGAGTTACATCTTGTCCTGTGTGACTTTAATCAGTCTTAAAATTATTTTCAGAATGGTAACTACAATGGAAAAATCCACAGACAATATGCATAATGTGGCCAAATTTCCTATGTTTACTATATATATCTCCTCACACAGACAGAAAATCTTTAAGAATTTACTAAATTTTGTATCTCCAGAATCAAATAATTAATATAAATAAATAAATTAAACATAGAGGTTCATCATTATGGTTTATCTTTATGAGAAATATAGTGCACTTTGAAAAATACTCCTAAGAGAATACTTAATTTGTTTTTCATAAACTGATTATTGTTATATTGGATTGTGTTATAATTAACCAATTTATCAAAAAGCACTAACATAATCAAATGTTTCTTATTTTGACATACAAACTCTTGCAACATACAAGCACACAGACAGATGGGAAATACATCAATTGAAAACCTGTCCCATGAATGGGAATATTTAAGAAACATTTCATATTTTAATGGACTCTAACAGAGTATTTACTGTTTAGTATATTTTCCTGCATTTCTACTTCATCCATCACCTGAAGTCTGACATAATGTCACTCTTCTGACCCATTTTGGCAACAAATCAGGAAAACCCAAGTCATTACTCAAGCAAAGCATATGTAGAAGGTGGGGGAAGATGAAAGGAGCCAAATTAAAGTCTAATAAATTGTGTTTGAAATTTCAGCTTTCTCTTACTTAGGTTGTGAAGGTACCAGAGAAGATTATCCTCCAGTTAGTAACCCTTCAGGCTCAGTATTCCTGCTGCCTGTGTGGCAGAGGTATTATCTAGATTATTTATATAATAATTGTTAGATTTTATGAAGCTGACAGGAAGGAAAAGTCACAGAACTTTTAGGTGTAAAGATCATGAATGTGAAGACTTTAAGAGAATATATTATATGATGATAAAAGTCTGTGCCTGCAATTGGGTGTCCTATAAAACAAAATGAACAGGAATAATATTAAAAGACAAGTTTTAAAAAATCATAAGCCTAGTCCTTTCACATTATGAAATGGCCTTTGAAGTTCAAAGTGTGGCTTTAAGTCTCATTTTCTGATAACTCAACAGTATAGCATGATGATTTTTTCAGTGCATTTTGTTGTAGCTGAGATCCTCTTGTAATCACTTTTCTCCAGGAACTATCTCTTTCAATAAAGCCTAAGGTACATTAAGATGTGATAAAAGCACAAGAAGTTAGTGGCACAAATATTGTTGTCTGTTGTGAGGACTGGGAGAAATAAGCACTACCTGTCTCTACTGCTAAGTTCCGATAAAAATCTAATTTTTCCACTGCTGATTCCTTATTCTTCAAAAGGAAAAGTTAGTGAGAAGAAACTTATGTCTCAGAAAATAAGAAGAGAGGATCTTTCAGGCAACTAGCAGAGGCCAGATGACATACCCAGCCATTTTCAGTATTCTGCAAGAGATATATATTAGAGACCTGCTGTATCGGGTGGGAGTTACCCTTTGGAAGGTAAATCTGAAAGGAAGGTTATTTTCTTCAGCAGCAGGGAGCAGGATAAAAAATATGTACGTATGTGGAGGGTGGAGGAGGAAGGTAGAATAAGGAGAATGAGAGGATCTTTTTATAGGCAACACTGAAGTTGACTGTTCTTACAAATAGGCTGAGAAGAAATGTATTATTTCAATTCAGTTACTATTTGGCAGCTTTCCTTAATCAGTGTAGCTTCAGATTAGTCATTATTACTTGTATGTTGCTAGCAGTGCAGTTATGGGTATGCTAAAATAAGTATAGGAATGTTAGATTAAGTATAGACAAATTGCGTAACTGCATTATTTACCAAGTTCAGGGATAATTTTTGTAGCCCACACTGAGCAACATGATGTGTTACATTGACAGGTAGTACCCTAGTAGGTTCACATAATTTATGTGTGAATGTATGATGTATATATATATCTTTGACAGCAGTACAGACATGCCTCCAGTGCCTAAAGTAAGGATGTACTTGACCAAAACTGCCAGGTACTTTTATGTGTTTGCCTCACATATATATAGCAAATTGTCTGTAATTTTTATGAAGCTGTGAGGAGGGAAGTAGCTTACAATTTTCAGCCACAGATGTCCAAAGATGAAGGATCTCAGATTAAAAAGAAATTTAAGTTTTATCCAATGATAAGAAGCCTGTTCTTTTAAAGATATGCATCAAGTTGTAGATAACACTCCATAAACATATGGTCTTGCTGTACCTTTCTCTTCATCACAGCTTTCTGTGTCATGTTTCCTGCAGATTCAGGTGCTATAATGGCTGGAGCATCCTTGGCTGAGTACATGCTCTGTGGCAGTCACACCTTCTCAAATGTTTGTTGTAGTCTGTCTTCAGATTACACTTCATTGTGCAATGATATTAATACATCACTCAGAGTGTGTAAATTTTTAAAATTCTCAATTTCCAAACCATAAGAAATTTAGATAATCTTCTTTAACATTTTATGCCTAATGGTGTAATTTTGATGACTCTTGATTGCCCACTTTCCAAAAAATTTCTCTATCCATCATTTTTTGTATCTAATTCTTTACTTATTCAGATCTGGCTTTGAATCTAGTTGTGGATCCCACCCTATTCTAACATTCCATTAGCCATATGTTCTTCCTTTCATATTTTTCTTTTAATCTTCCTCATTTTACATATATCATGGAGAGTAACAACAATCAAAACAGTATTATGGTAACTAAGAGAGAAGAGAGTCTGAAAAGTATGAATGCACATATTAATTTAACTTACAACAACATGGATTGTTTCACAAACATAATTAAATTTTGAAGAGAATATGAATATTTTCTGAAAAAACTTCAGTAGTGCAGCCATCAGGGAGGTGTATAATAGCTTTTTAAGAAAAAGGATAAATAATGGCATAATAAGTGGATATAAACTGGCCATGGAACACTCCAGACTATAATTCAGAAGAATAGAATAGAACAAGAAGAGCAATAATGTTCTCATGGGTCCAGATTGTAACAGCTCGAAGAGGTCCCATCTAGCCCTGAAAAGTTAAAAAATATGCAATCCTGCAGAAAAAAATTCACAACTGTAATAGAAAGAAAATTATTCTGGTTCTTAACATCCTTTCCCATCTTGGAAAACCCATCTTGCAGCATAGAAATTTGGGTTTATTTTTATAATTCAGAGTTAATCTCAGACTTAAATTCTGTCAAGTTTGTCCAGTTGCTCAAAGTACATTATTGTCTTTTTTATTTACTGATGTTTTGCACTTGTGGGGGGAAAAAAAAATTAAAAAAAAAAAAGCAAAAAACAAAAACCAAAGCAACACACCACCAACAACAAAAAAACAACAAAACCCAAACCAAACAAAGCCTACTACAATTATTTGAGCACATCTCCCCAGTGATAATACTATTGCCAGCTCAGTAAGCAATATGCTGCTATTTCCTGCTTACAGACCTTTTCACTAGCCTCAATTTTCTTGCCAAGCTGGGCTTCCTATCTTCTGGGCCAGATTTTCCAACCCTTGCATAAATTCTTTTATCTCTTCTACCCAGTGCAGTTAGCAAGCTCCTAAAATATGAGCATCCATTGATCTTTTGTCACGTACTGTATGTTTTTGCCTCTGTGGGCATATAGGTCATTAAAATCCATATTTCTATCTACTTCATGTATTTATGTTTTTTACTATTACTAAATTTATTTTCTGCCCAGAAAAGGTAGTTCTTCTGTATCTGGAATTTCATTCTGTTCTTTCTTCTTTGCTCCTTTTGTTTTCTAACAAGGATGTTGAAAGGACTAAAATTGACATTTTTCAAGTTTATGTTCATTTTCTTGAGTTTTTAACAGTGAACCTCTTGACTAAAATGTATAGCAGGATTTCTTTTTAGTAACTCAGCACTATAAATTAATCTGTTTTTTAGGTAAGAAATAAAATAAAGTGTTTTTTCCCTAAACATACTGTATTGGGTGGCATATTTATTATCTGGAATGTAGTCACGAGTGGAGATAGGACTAAATTCTCTTAGATACTATAAATATCAGCAGAAGAGTTACATAGTTTAAGCCTCAGTTGGCTTGCAAATACCAGTAACAGGTATACAGTGTTTCATTGGATAATAGTCTCTGTTTAATATTGTTAGCATCACATAATTTTTAAATTCAAATCATCATAACTGAGGTTAGAGGCAGCTTTTCCTTTGGGAGCCTCAGGTGTGTTCCACAGAACACTGTACAGTGCGGCCAACTGCTAGATAATGGTGTTATACTGGGGAGGAACAGGTGAATCACAGCTCATAGCTCTTCTAAATTTTCCAGTACTTACATTGTTTTAGGCAAATTAAACATTTTTTTATATCCATGTTAAACTGTCTGTGTACCTCACAACATGGTTTCCATTCAGAAATCCATTGTAATTTTCTTTGAATTTGCTTCTCTATGTTTCTGAAAAATAGTCTTGCCTGTACAGTAGGCTGATTCATTTGTTAGATTAGACTTCACTTACCATGCACAATATGGCATGTACTCTCATATGCCCTGTCTGAAAAGCACAGGGGTGAACAAGCATGGACTTGCACAAACTCTTAAGAGCTTTAGGAAAATCAAATGGAAATGTTTTCATTACCTTGCTCCACTTCTGTTTAACTACTAAATACATGTTAGGGATAACTATCTCACACAACATTTTCGTAATGGTAAGCATCTTAAAGATAAATGTACTAGATCTCAACAGATCATTCAAAATAAATCTGTTAATCTACTTTTAAATGTATCTTTATAGTATAAATTATTTATAAATTCTGAAAGAATGTTTGAGCAAAGGGAAATTTAAATCAGTGCTGGGTAAAATCAGGGATTTATATTTTTTGGCTAAACACACACTATCACTTGCTATTATTATTTAGAATTAAAATACAATTTTTAAATGGCTTTTCATGCATGAATTAAACTTTCTGTTTTCAAAAACATATAATACTCTTTCAGCATCTTAACGCATAGAAGATGTTACAATGTCCATGTAATATTTAAATCCTGTTCTCTGCTGAAGTCTAATTACAGATGTCTCTTTTGTAAAACAAAATTAGAAACCTTCAGCCAACTAGCCAACAATTTCATTGTAGTTTTGGGAAAACCAAATACTAGTTTCCTCTTGATAAATTGAACCGTGGCCTGGACTAAACTGTATAGTTTATGTTAAGTAAGTTAATAAAGATCTATTAACAAGCAAAAGGCTATTTATTAAAATGAAACTACTATACTTATATATAAACTTCCACTCAAAAATCAAACACCTTTGTATATTTTGTCAGAAAATAATCAGTTCTGAATGAACTTTGGATTAAACTGTATTGGAGATTTGAGGACATTTTCTCTCTGGGTACTAATCCTGGGTAGAAACTCCACTGCATCAGCTAAATAAACGTTCATATTCAATTAGCAATCCCATTACATCTTTCAGATATCTCAGGCTTAGAGAGTAGATTTGAAGAAGAGAAACCCAGTTCAGCTGGTGGCAGAGATGAGAGCAGAGATTGCTTGGATGATCTGCTGTTTTCTCCTTCAGGAGACTCATGAGGAATAGGAACGTTATGGTTATTACCAAGGAATTGCTGTGATAATACCAGAAAGGGACTGCTTGACAGAGGCAGGAACATTATTCACTTTACTTGCTTATATGTGTTTATTTCAATTAGATCATCAGGTTCATTTGTGAAGAACAATCCAATGAAAACCAATGCAAAACTGCAAGATGAGTCCACTCTTCAAGCTCCAAGCCTAAAACTGAGTCCAATCCCCCAATTTTATCACTTTATGGAAGTTATTAACTCTGTGTATGGATTTTGATGTCTTTATGTCCTTTAATCACCACAGCTGTTCTGCTACCACAAATGATGAAGGGAAGCAAGCTTCTTAGTTATCACTGGTGGCTATACTTACATGTTTGTCAGCCAGGTATAGTCTGTATTTGTATATTTTTCCATGTTGCATTCCTGTCCTTCAGTGCCGTACTACTCCATGGGAGCAGAAATGTTGCAATGCCCCTGCCAGAATAGGAAAAAATTGCAGTGTGCTGTGCTCACTATGCAAGTACATCATGCATGTACAGATATTTCCTTGTATGCTGAACTCCTGTGTTTTGTTGATAACTTTTTCAGTAGAAAAAAGGCAGTCTCTTGAAACCTTTGCTCCAGCAACAAGGATCCACTTCCAGAGTTTGTATGACTAAAACCACATTAGTAGGATTGTCTTTGTTTTTTCTTTTTTTTTTTTTTTTTTTTTTGTGTTTGTCTGTCCTTTGGTTTTTCTTGACTCTAGAAGATGAAACTCTGTTCTTGGTTTATATCTGCTTTTTAGAAAGGTAGACGATATCTATAGTTATTACTATACAATTATTAGTAGATTAAGTAGTGTCTTACAGCAGTAAGCAATTCCCCTGCCAGAAGAGAAGCGCATCTCTAGATGCAATCATA
This sequence comes from Tyto alba, assembly GCF_018691265.1. Classification (NCBI taxonomy): domain Eukaryota; kingdom Metazoa; phylum Chordata; class Aves; order Strigiformes; family Tytonidae; genus Tyto; species Tyto alba. The sequence goes on from NW_024881322.1 coordinate 17,630,468, forward strand.
TCCCACTGTCACCTTTGTATTGGCGAACTTACCAGTATGTCAGTAGTTCCCTTATAAACCTATAGCTTTGTAAATAAATAATTTAGCTTTTGTGAGTTCCTTCAGGCTAAGTTTGGACAACTCATTCTTAATCCACAAGATAAGGCTTTAAGAAAACAGGAAACAAAAGACTAAACTCTAAATTAACTAACTCTAAGGTTAGTTATACTTGCAGTAAGAGGAGACTCAGAGGTGTTGCTGATTAAAAGTGAGATTTCACACTGTCCCTGGAAATCAGGATTTAATTGCTCCTAATACTGGCAAAAGACAGAAGAAACTTGAAAAGCTGCTGTAAAGTTCGCATAAATATTTTTTGAGAGACATCACAGTTTCTGTATGATACATTGTGATCATAGATTCACCTCCCTGCTCTGCTTTCCTTATGAGTATAGAACTGATTCTTCCAGTGAGAAGGAAAATACCATTACTGGGTTAAAGAAGAGCATATCTAGGCCATGTCTGTCTGATGGGAAGGACAGATGCTGATATGACTATGTTACATAGCAGTGTAGAGTTGCTTCATATCCACTGCTGCACCATTCCAAAGTCACCATAAGTAATGAGATAAATCAGATCCACTTTTGGATAATCTAGCCATACTCTTTAATACCCGTTCTACACTCTGTGCTGTACCGTTAGAGACTACCTTTAAAGAAGAAATTCCTCGAGTTTAGTGAGAAGAGATGTTTTGTTTTGGAGTTTGCTAATTATATTCCATGTCATGCAGATGTGAGATTTATATGTGTTAATATGCATTTATAAATTATTCTTATATGCAAGTCAAGTAGATGTTTTATTGTGGCTAACGTGAGAAGAACAGAGTTAAGAAGACTTGCCCTGGTCTGTGATGAAGGTTTTACATTTGTTATTTTTTTTTTCTTGTTTTGATTTCCTTCTAACATTATTTAAATATTATATTATGTGTGTTTGGAGGACAAAGGAAGATGTACTTCATAAATGGGAATCTAAATGTTTCAAATCACCTAAATCAAAGCAGCAGTAGCAAAATCACTTCATTATCTCAGGTGATGTGTGAACTTCAAATACTATATTGGTTCATATAAATGTTGTAGAAGAAGTACAGTGTCATCTTTATCCATTTTTCCTTAAAGAAATTCAATAAACTAAAATTAAAAACAGTAAGACAAATGAAGCTCACCTTCTCAGTGGACTATTAAAATAAAACATACATGTAAGACAGAAATTAATGGTAAGCCTTTGCTTATAGCATTCACATGTTTTGTTTTTTTTTTTTCCTAATCATGGCACTCATTTTATTGTCTGTTGTATAAAAATTTTAAATAAATAAAAATTCATAAAAATCTGAAAAATTTTTACACTGGTGATTGTCCTGAGTGCGTGGCTGAAATTCAGAGGCAATTCAGAGGCTTACAGTCTGTTTCCATTCAAAGCAGAGATAGTTGCTGTAGTCTGCTGTTCAGTTTAGTGTTCCTTCAGTGCAGTCCTCTTTGTTTGTACTGAATGGTCAGAGTCCTGTTGCCCTGAGCCCATTGGGAACCGGGCAAGAGAAATGGTTTCTTTTATTACATTTTCAAGTTTCTTTCAGTCAGAATTGTAACAAAAGCTTACTTTCCCTCAGTTTTTTTATCACTATCATCTTAAAAATATTCTCTGGCTACTTTAGTGTGATCATCATTGCCTTTTTAGTGTATTCCTACCACTTAGCCACACAAAAACATATTTGTGCAACTGAACCTAAGCTCACCTCTCCTTGGCTTAATATCATGCATGGAGGAAATTGGACTACAGGCCTCATGCACAGCCACATTGAAAGTTCGTGTTGTGATTAGAAACCAAGGGACAAGTGAGAACCATGCAGCTGTTCACTCATCCCTTCCCCCTCACGAATGGGAAAGAGAAAATGAAGCAAAAGGCTTGGGAATTGAGATAAGGAGGGGTGACTCACCCCTTACGGTCACGGGCAAAAGACAGACTTGTTAAGTGAAGAAAAGAACATAAACTTAATTCAGACACTAACAACACTTCACAGAGTAGAACAGTGAGAAATGCAACCACATTTTAAGAACACCTCCTCACCACCCCTCACTTCTTCCTGGGCTCAACTCTGCTTCTGATCTCTCTACTTCCTCCTCCCCAGTGGCACAGGGGACAGGGAGTAGAGGGGTGCTGTCAGTGTTGCCACTTCTTCCTCCTCAAGGGGGAGGAACACCTCACATTCTTCCCCTGCTCCAGCATGGTTCCCCTCTCATGGGAGACAGTCCTTCATGATCTTTCTCTAACATGACTCCTTCTCACAGGCCACAGCCTTTCCCATGCTGCTCTAGCATGGGTCCCTCCCACGTGTTGCAGTCCTCCCAGTGCCAAACTACAACAGTGGGGACTTCTCTGAGAGTCCCAGCCTTCTTCAGGCACAGCCGCCTGCTCTGGCATGGGGTCCTCCATAGGCTGCAGGTCAGCCCCTGTTCTACCGGTGGCCTCCATGGGTGGCAGAGGGGCATCCCTGCCTTCTCACCATTGGCTGCAGAGGAATCTCTGCTCCAGCGCACTTCCCCCACTTCCTCCTTCCTGTCACTGATCTCGGTGTTCGCAGAAGTGTCCTCCTTGTAACTCCTCCTCACAACTCCAACTCCCCCTCTCAAGTTCCCCTTCTTAAACATGTTGTCACAGGGGTGCAGACGCCATCACTAATTGGCTTGGCTTTGGCCAGAGGCAGGTCTGACTTGGAGCTGGGGGACCTTTGAGAAGCTTCTTACAGGGGGCCACCACTGTAGCTCCCTCCCCTGCTACCAAAAAACCCCACCGCACATAAACCCAGCACAGTAGAGGAAAAGATGGGCAACAAAAAAGACAAGAATAGCCTGAATTGATACTGACTGAAAACACTTTGTCATTGAATCATGGCTTAGAATTGAAATATAAGCTAAAAAAAAGAAAACAAAACAAAAAACAAAACCTAAATAACTACATGTAAATGTTTGCTTCTATAACTAAAACAAAAATTGAAGTCAATCTTGCAGCCTTAGTTCAGTGCACACTGAATACTGAAACAAGTCGATTGGCTCTAAGTTCTCCAAGTATGTTTTGAGAAAGACACCTGTTCTTAGCTAAATCACTGATTCTTAAAAAAGTTCTTTGTGATCATCTTCTTGATTGGGTGACTGGGAGGAATACCATTCATAGGAATAACATTGACTAGAGCAATAACAATTAAAAAAAAAGTATCTCCTTGCAACATAGTAGTAAAAGTTTCATTTTTGCCTTATGCATCAATATCACAATAGAAATAAATTTTGTTTTCTAGACCATAGTCATTTGTGTGTGTGTGTGTGTGTGTGTGTTCTTTGGCTTCCTGCTATATGCTATTCATTTCTGTGTATTCACCAGAGCAGTTTAAGCTGCTCCTGCTCTCAAATACCACATACTTATTGGTCAAAATAATAGTCCTTTGGGTATCACAGAGTAGCTTGTGTTTTGCAGAATAACTAAAATTCTTTCCTTTGCAGTGCTGGTGATGTAAAGTAAATACAAGAGGGCATGATATGTATTTTTATTACTTTTGGTTTTAAGCAGGCCTCTTTTTTCAGTTAGTGGTTTGACTGAAATCTGTCTGGAGGAAACTTTGTTCTTTTGTAGTCCATAAACTGTTGAAATTATTTGTTAGTATCTCTTGAACTGATGAAAACTTTCAAATGGCTTTCTCAAGCAGTAACAGAAGAGCTTAGTCCATAAAAACCCCACTGAGTTTGCACTCTAATATAGCTATCAGCTCAATGCACTGCCACTGTTGTATTTCCAGACATGTTCATGTTTTATGTTTTTATTAGACATGCAAAACCCTGCTATGGTTACAAGATTAGACATTAGGAAATACAAGGCATAAGACTGCTTTTGCAACTTTAGTTTGGCCCCATTTTGTGTATGCTGTAAGAAGCTGTCTAATTAAATAAGTGATTTCCCTTCTCATATGCCCTGCAAGAATCCATTTCATTTAGTGCACAAAATGGTCTGTGCATACTTAATAAGTGGTTACTCAACGTTTTGGGGTTTTTTCTTCATCACTTAGAAATGTAGCCATAAGCCTAATTTATTGCTGTAAGTGCAGAATTACCCATTTCCATGTGGCCTTCCGTATGGTACATATGAGAAAGCCTTACAAAGATTTCTTTATTTCTTTTCACATCTGTAATCCTCTTCATCTGCTGCCACACATGGCATGCTGAAGTACAAAAGTAAAAGGGGAAAATGTCCAGTAATGTGAGCTGCCTTGGTTGCGATGAGGCATTTTGTATCTTGATTTACATCTCTAAGCACTGTTATGTATTAGATCCCCAGCATATCAAGTCACCCTGAAAATGAGGACTGTGTAGTTCGTAGCCACCTGGAATATGGTTTCTGTTACTGGCTATAATCAAACATAAATTCTGTGGTAGAAGTAAGAAGAAAGATAAGCACTTACATATGCCTTCCACCTTCTGTAACAAATGAGTCGGAATGTCCTATGTGCAACAGCTTCATAAACTGAGCCTGTACTGTGCCGTCATCCTGGACAAACATGAAAAAAACATGAAATGGAATCATTGTGACAACCCTTTAGAAGGGTTCATCAGCATGCTTAGAAATTTTTCATCCATCCTGCAGACCAAAGCTGAGCCAATCTGGTACACTGTCATCTTGTGTACAGGCAACACCCAGATAGAAATCAGAAATCGTTGGTTCTGATGGGAACTAGAAAAGGGTGCATCCCATTTCGACCAATTATTTTAGTTGTTTCCCTCCTAGACTTGTCAAATTATTTGTCTTTCCTTTATGTTACTTATGAGTTATCTGTCTGCTTCCTCATTTGCTAAACAGACATTAATGTTTTCCTGTAGGCTGTTTCTCATTTCCTCGTCCAGCTAACTCTGTGTTCCTTCTTTGACTTGTCCTGTGTGTTTTATCCACCTTCCACTTAACCTTCTTTGTGATCTTACAGTTCCTTCCTACACCTGTTCTCATTATCTAGTCTCAGTCCATTCTCAAATGTCTTTTCCTCTGTGTTCTTACTCTTTTTCTAGCTAGTTTCATTCTCCTGGTACTACAGATTCTTCTCTGATTTGTCTTGCATCCACCTCTCTGATCCTCAGTTCTGTTATAGCTTCAAGATAAGCTTTCCAGAATTTCAGCATTCCCTTGGCCATATGCTCACAGTCTTTTCCCTTCTCCATCATCCAGCCTTCTTGGCCTCCCATGATGTCTCTAACTTCCACTTTTAGTTCCATCTAGCCAGTTCTATATCTCCTCCCCCACTCATGTTTCCACTCTTTACCTCAAGAAGTTCAATGCAATCATGGTTTATTCTAATGCTATATTTTCATACCCTTTCCAAAGTTGTTGTCATTCCTTCCTGTACTTGAATCAGTGGGCTTGCTTTTCCGGAGGAAAGTAACTGGCAGAGGAGAGATTAACTTCTTGACTTGCAGCAACCAAAACAAAACAACAAAAAAAGTTTTCATTCTTACAAATTGGTATGATCATCAGTCAGCCTTCTGGGGATGGCTTGGTTCTTTCTACTTTTACTGGGTGCTGGATTTAGTATATACACTAGGACAAATTTTTCTGAAAACATAGCCATTAATATTATCAAGTCTTGTTGGTCAACCATAAATTCTGTTTTTTCTCAAGACAATTTATGAGTAGAAGTAGGAAAAAATATTTAAACTTAAGGAGAAACTGGTCTACAGCTATTATTAAAGTAATTTCTTACTAAATTTTAGTTTTACTCAGAAGTTTCTGAATTATTAAAAAAAGCCACAGATTGTATTAAGCAAGTTTTGTATTTATCTCTGTCCTTCCTTTTAAAAAGCTTCATTGTATAGCCTGAAATCTTTTTGAGAGAAAAACAGTAAACTGAAGCAAATAATTATCACAGAGCATTTCTGCTAAAATAATAAGAATTTGGGAATGGTCTTAGCAACTGAAAATGGAACTTTATGGTAGCAAGAATTTTAAAATAGAAGCACAGATTGATCTTCTATTTGAAATCCTCATATATTTTCCATATAATTGGATGTTGCTAAAGGAATAGCTGGTAAAGGACTTGTCTCCTTATCATGTAACTAAAACCGAAAGTAAATAGTATTTATGATGAAACACCCAATATGCATTCCAAATATGTCAGTGTAGCCCTTCTGCAGGATACCAAACAACTGTACTCCTTAGGGCTAACTTTGAAAAATGAGAAAAGGCAACATTTTAAAAGGCAATCTTAAGGGAAAGGACAGCCTTTCTTCCTGCAGAAAGACTATAGTAAGAATGCTTTTCATAAACATTTCACCTTTTTAAACACAACCTACACAGAATCATTCTTTTTTAAAAGGTAGTATGATAATGTGTAAGAAATTGAGTAACATGGGAAAAATAGAGATGTTTTCCTGCTTCTGATGGAAAAGATTGTGATGGGACTTATACATCTGCACAAAAGAGAAGCTCTTAGAGAATAGCCCTTACTGGTGTGGTGTACCCGGGGGTGAAAAACAATTAGTACCCTTAGTCTTGCAGAAAACAGTTTTTGCCTTTCCCTGGACATATAAATAGTGAAAGGCAAGAGACTTGTTTTGATAACCCAGTGTATAACCATTTATCACTATACCAATAGATAACTATTCTCATGTTTAACATGTTGAGGAAAGAAGAAAACTGTCAACTGTAGTTGCAGTTGCTTCACTAACCACGTTCTGTCCATCTTAGCTCTCCTATTCCCTACCATGGGTTAGAAGCAAAACATCAGTTATCTAAGCTTTCTTAGATATCCCAATCACACTAATGAATGCTCAGGTTATATGGTAGAGTATTGAGGAATAAAATGAACACTAATTTTATAGTTAATTCTTGATTATTTTTCTGCTAAATGGTGAAATAATGTAGGACAATAAAAAGGTGCAAAATGTACAGCAAATTGTATTTTAAATGCGTTTGTTCTAATGCTTTCCAAATTGCTATTCATTAATTCTGTGGAAAGCTAGGTGGTTGCATTACACAAGCCCTTCTTGCTAGCTATAAATTAAAGAAAATAAAAATATATGCATACTCTTCTAGTGTCCTTTCTATGCTCTGATTGCCAATGTGATTTTATATACATTGTATAACGCAGAAAGTGAAAGAGAAATTGTAATTAGTAAAACTAATGGGACACTTTTGTTAAGATAGAATCATTTTTCAGGAAGAATGCTTTTGAATAATGACATTAATAAGCTCTTGATAAAGAAGGATTAATAGATTGTACATAAATGACCTCTGAAATTACATTAGTTATATCGTTGCTTTAGAATTAGTTGTATAAAAGGAATGTGTGCCTCATTTTGTTACTTCTTTATATATTTATATGCTGATTTGTATTATGGTTTCATTAACAATCATCCTGAAGTCTTTAACCGTGCTTTTATAACACTCTATGCCAAAATTAATTTTCAATTATATGGTCTCAATCTCACCCATAATGTGTTGATGTTTCATAATGGCATAAATTAATTTTAAAAATTATCAAGCGACTTCATTTTGCCCTCTCTCCTTTACTAGAAACTAATATATGCGATAAGTAATATTAGAATCACACTCTCTGCTCCTGCAATTGTTTTTATCCCAATATGGTCTCATAGACAATTACTATCCTAACCAAAAGATTTTTCAAAGAAGGTCATTTAACAGACTGTTGCTTAAAGTACTGGTCTTTTCTTTGAAATTAGTCTGTGGTTACAGGTTTTGGTTTTTACTGTGGTGTTGGTTTGGTTTGTTTTTTTCTCAGTGATGGTGGATTTTCTTCTGCTGGGGTAATATTGGAACTGATAGACATTTATGTATTTAACTTCAAAGACATTTGTGTTACATTTTGAATACAGAGACACAATTTTGAAATGCACTGTGTGTTTCATTATAAGTCACTAGTCAGTTCAACTCAGTTGGAAGCTGAATATAAATGAAACGTAGTTTAAATAGCAGTTCGCTTGTGTTCGTAGTTAGATGTTCAATCTCTATTCTCTCTCCCAAACCATTTATTTTATTCCTGTACTCCATGCTTGCTCAGTTTCTTCAGTTGTCTTACGAAATACACATTATTTGTTATAGACCAGTAACAAAAGCTATCTTGAAGACACCCCATGAACTTTATCATCACAAACATTACAGTTTTCATGTCAAAGATTGGCTGGTAGGAATAACATCTAGACATGGGTGGTAATGAACCTCCTTCTCTGTAGAACAGTGACTTTTGCAGACTTTAGAGATGATCTGTGCATGTGAGGCACATTAAGGAACCAATATTAATGAAGAGCAAGCTGAAGGTGTAACTAACTACCTGACTATTTCATTAATTTCCAGAAGAAGAAATGTTGTTTCACTGTACATAGCTGGACTGGTTAAGGCTATTATATTTGGCTTCCTACTAACTCAGAAAGAAATGGTCTACTCTGCCTGCGTCTTACTGAAAATATTATGATAATGAGGTAGCTTGGATTGGTTTTCTTTGGACAAAGAATTCCCTGTACTCCAAAAGCTTCCTTTATTTCCATTTCCTTGCAAATAGTTGGGCTCCTTAAACCTGGAAGATTCTTCCTGGAGTTGGAAAATGGACAACAGATTTAAATGAGGTAATACTTCAGAAAGTGCCTGAAGCATCATGCCCCAAGACTAGAGTGCCACTGTATGACATCTTATATGAGGCTGCTTTGTGTAATGATCCTGTTGATAACTAAACCTTATAATACAGTTCTTGAAAGCCACTGAGCTGCACTGATGACCTAAAATTTTATGACTTTGTAGGTCTTAGGAAGCTGTGGAGTAGATAGATGATGATGCTATCAGGCCTTCAACAGGCACAAACACAGTGATAACTGTTTGTTCATCCTGTTTGTTCATACGTCTTCCTGATAGACACTGACCCTTCTCTTCACCTTCTCAATTCCCCTCTTTGCCATGGGAGAAGGTTTAACTTGTGTGATATGATCAGAACATCATTATCTTTACTGTCCTGATTGAAACTGCACAGGGCTCTCCAGCAGATACCCCTAAACAGCACTAATCTCATGGGATCTCATGATTTTCATTTATAATTACCCCTTTTCCCGACTTTCTCCTTTTGCTGCCTTTGTACCTCCATTTCTCTACTGTGCTCTCCTCCCAGATAAACAACTCCTTAGTAACTACTTTCTCTCCATTGCTCCCAGTTTTGCTGTATCTACACTCACACCCAAATTTGGTATTTCTGATATTGTTACCTAGATAATTATAGCTTACACAGTAATACTGAGAGAGTTATCAAGGTTCTGTTGGCTTTGCAAGACTCCACTCCCCAAAGGTGCCCAGTGCTTTGCATCAGTGATGTGTGAAGCCTGACCATTTCTCACATTAGTCTGATTAAGTACTGGTGAAATCCTGCCACCCTTCATGGTACTATCTGTAACTTTTGTCAACTTCTCTCTTTGCTAACACATCTTTCAATTTCTCACATCATGTCTAGTATTTTCCCATGTACTATTCTGTTAGCCTAACTTCAGCCTCGATACTAATTGGCCTTTCAATTTGCTTACACCCCTAACAGAACAGAGGTGCAGTCATGTCTGAGGGCTGTTTTGAAAGCTAAGATATTCTAACTGCCCTGAATAGCCACTGCAACGTGAACTGCGAAAGGAGGGAATACCAGTAAATCTAGGGCTTCTCTTAAGCACCAGTATTCAGTTGTGTATGTTTTATATTGTTCATTTAAAATTTAATGCAAGAGCTGTGTTGCATCTAGCAGAAACAGAATTAAAATTATTTAGCAACCGCTTATTAATACTGAACAGCAAAATGCGAACAATGGTAAGTTATGCTGATCATTCTGTTTATCTTGATTCTGCATAGCAAACACTTCAGTTGAAACTGAAGGAATGCAAGAAATTAAGACTAAAAATGTAAGTTTTTGTACAGCAATGCAAGAAGTGTTGTGTCCAGAGGAAGCAAGCGAAGAACTTAAAAGAGCTCTGAGAGTATTTATATAGGCCTATAGGCTTATGAAAATTGTAGTGGGATTTTATAATGACAGCAAGGGAATTAGACGTGCTTTGTTTTCCTTAAAACAGTTATTCTGGTAGTGCTATTTGCCTTTATATTTTGCTGAACTACTATTTCACTAGTTGCTCGGGGGGCAGAATGGCACCTCCTGAATCGTAGCTCTTTATTAATGAATGAAGGTCAAACTGAAGTAGGCAAACACTAGTGTGCTCAGGAGACACAGTAAGTCCCTGCCTACCAACTACCGAGATCCAAGGAAAGGTAATTCTAGTACAGAGGAAAAAACTTTAAGAAAGGGACATATAGGTCATGATGATCTAGGTGAAGCATTCTGCAATTATGTAAGAATAATAATCTCAACATGTACTTTTGTTTGAACTTCAATTTCTTGGGTTGGCATTATGCATAGTAAATAGAAGAGTGCATCAGAAATCTAAGTAGAAAATAAAATATTTTTATATGTATTCTGTTACCTAGGAAAGCATAGTTTAGAAGGTCCCTTTTCTGTTCATCTTATTGTGCCATCTTAACTGATATAGTACTTTGTTATACTATATTTTCCTTTATAAAGTAATCACAATGGGGATTTTTTTTGGTTGTACTCTGAGACAATCTTTCTGTTGTTTCTGTGAATCTATGTTAAGAATAGTTCCCAGTGCACAACAATGACTCATTGTTATGGTTAGTGCTTTGTAGCTCGTATCTTAGAAATTATGTAATTCATTTGAAATTGCAACACAGTCATGATGGATTATTTTGATTGAGATACATGTGTGTGATCAGTGAACAGATTTATAGCTGTATAAAGCCAGTATCTCAATACAGTACACTTTCTTAAATTTCTCTTCTGCTGTTCTTCTGATGTATATGTATACAGCAATGGATGGAGAATGACTTCTAGTCATCAGTGTTTCATAGTGATGTTTTAATGTGAGAAATTGTGAGAGTGGTTACAATATATGTAACAGATAGGCCAGCACTGAGTTCAAAATTTATACGTGGAAAGGTAAGTAATGTAAATATAAAATTATCTTTCTAATCTTGGAAATAGAGCCCACCAACTCTATACAAATTAAAAACTTGAAAGAAAGCTGAGTTCTAAATCTAAGGCTGAAGTGGAATCTGTGGTCCCTCCAGAGATAGCTAAAACTTGGTTTTCTTTTTGTTACATCAAACTAAAGCATTCTTTTTCTTTTCTTAGTATTAGTCTTTTAGCAGGAATTGGAGATAAGAGGGTCTGTGGAAGAAAAAAAATGTGGTAAAGGAAGAGGATTTAAAGAATCTAAAGAATATTTGTCTGGACTTAAAGAAAAGATGGACAGATACTTGGATGACTGAAGTTCTTTAAAACATGAGAAAAACAATAAAGGAAAGGAGGGCAGCAGAGAATGTTTAGGAAACTGATTCAAAGAGATTTTCACTTGTTCAGATGTTGCAAGAAGATAACTAAGATAGATTGATGTATATATATTGACTTCAAGTTTATAATGATTTGATCTAAGGTAGCCAGAGGGTATAATGCATGAGATAGTTGTCTGTGACGTTGGGGAGCTAGTCTTCATACAATATTCTGGGAGCTTCCCTTCAGTCCTGTGTAGCCTAGTGTCTTAGTTTGGGCTGAAATAGAGTTAATATTCCTTTTCAGGGACTAGATGAGTGCTGTGTTTTGGATTTAGCTTTGGGTTTGGTGTGAGAAGAATGCTGATAGCACACTGGTGTTTTCAGCTGCTGCCGAGACTTCAAGGACTCTCCAACTCCCCACGTCCTGCCCGTGCACAAGGGCACAGGGAGCAGGGAGGGAGCACGGACAGAGCACCGGACCCAAACTGGCCACTGAAATATTCCATACCATGGCACGTCATGCTCACTGTATAGAGGAGGGGTGGCTGGGAAGGAGCTCTCTCTCTCTCTCTCTCTCTCTCTCTCTCTCTCTCTCTCTCTCTCTCTCGCTTCCAGGATTGCGATTGTGGGATCTTGGTATCTCGGGGTCGCTGGCCGGGAACGGGCTGGGTGTTGGTCAGCGCGTGGGGAGCAATTACGCTGTACATTGCCTGTTGATATATTTCTCTTTTTTCCCCCATCATCGTCATTGTTCTCGTTTTATTGCCATTATTAAACTGTTCCTATCTCAGCCTGTGAGTCTCCCTTCACCCCTCTAATCCCCTCCCCCATTCCCAGCTGGGGAGGGGGACGGGAGGGTGATTAGCTGCTGCATTGTGGTTGGCTACCAACCAGGCCTAAACCACGACACCTAGTTCAGTTCTTTCTATACTGTAGGTCTTTGGAGGTGATAATACTGTTGTTTGTACTGAAACAGGAGACAGACCCTGAGATAAAACACATAGTCTACATTTCTAAATAAAAATTTATTTAGTAGAATGTTTTCAATAAAGTACAATTAATTAATGCAAAATCTTAGCTTTATTATTGAATGTGTGTTTTCCAACTGCCTATGATAGATAAAAATATAGCCAATACTTGCTAAGCTTTTTTACAGTCATGACAAATAATATTGTAGAAGACGGGCAAATAAAAAAAGTACCTCTTTGGTTTGGGTCCCTAAGTTTTTATAACAACAGTAATCAAAAGAGTGCTTTCATATCTTGTGGTCCTTGCTAAAGCTAAAGGAACATTTATAATTCTGTTTTTCTTTAATTCTTCCTGCTTTTGTGTATTAATCTAGAACCCTCTTTGGTATTTACAAAAAAAAGACAAGCTTTGCCATCAACATGTGGGTTTATGGAGGTAAGAATATAAATGCAGGACAATTAATTGCTTGTGGCTTGGTAGATTCATAATCTCAGTCTGGAATTTAAGTAATGCTTCATGTAGAAATAACAATTACCCACATATTTATTCATTTATAAAATGGGGAAAGAGAATACAACTATGCATTTTTCAAAGATAAAGAATAGGCTTCTTTTACTCTAGATTCATGCAATGAATTTTATACCCTTGAGTGTGTCGTTAGCAGTTCATATAAAAACCCCATGCCTGTTGAGTCCCAAACATGCAGTTTTGAATAGAAAAATTATTTTCATTCCTTCCCTGTCCCTTTCATAAAGTATACAGTAGGCTGAAAATTAATCTCTAGATCTGCATATTAATTGCCAACAGTTCTCTCTAAATACAGTACTGTATTAAAAATAACTAAAGAATATTATCAAAAGAGATAAGAAGAGATAAAACCATTGCTATCAGTTTCCCATTCTGTAATTTCTTCCTCACAGAGTATTTTTTCTTTCTGAAAGGAACTCATAAACATTCAAACATTATAATCTAGGCCACATGGATGTCAAAGTAATTCTTATTTTCTTTTATTTTTTTTCAGAAATCTTAAAAATCTTCCAAGAATATATTCCAGAAAAAGATTTATACACTCTACAGGTGCAGTCATATTTGAAACAACTTTTAATGCTGCATCTGCAGATCAAAATTATTTTATCCCTTTGTGAAACAGCAGAAGTGAATCTGTAACATTCAAAAGAATTGGAATGGGAATTTGAGCACAAAGAACAAACTAGCCATATTTTGGCTGTGCTTTGAAAATTCTGGAATCTTTGATTTTCCTGACTGAGTAATTAGTTACTGAAAATCAATGTCCAAAGTGTCTGTCTCAGATTAGGTCTTTCTATGAATCCTCCAAATGCTTTAATATTCTTCAAAGAAGGTTTTTTTGATTAGCATGAAAATATATGGATAGTACACAAGGTACACTGTATACCCTTATGATTCACTTTTTTTAAACAGAACATATAATAAAAAAAAAAAAAATTCAATGTAACAGGGTTTTTTTTTAAGAAATGTGACTTTGCTTTTTTGGGTTACCTAGCCACCTTTTTTATTTAGTTGCATATCTTTGCTACATTTACCTCAGGATTGTCAAGAATTATGGGGAATAGAGAAGACCTAGCGATGTTAAAAAATTCTGTAAATTAGATTAGAAAAACACCCCAATAAGGGTGGAGTGCGAAAAACAAGACAAGGCCTTTGGAGCTACTTGGTACACCTTACTAATGCTCCAAAGCTAACTTTGAAAATTCCCACAGATAACCAGATTGCCCATTCCTCCTATTACCCTGTCCCTCCACCTTATGGTGGAATAAGGAATAGGGTTCTAAGGCACTTAGGCAAATGCAGATTGTGATCTTAAGATTCCCATTATTTGCTCTGCTGATATCATAGACGTGTCTGTGTACCTGCTAATGTTTGGCAAGTTGCTCATGTAGAAATTTAGCATGCAGCTCAGTCTTATACCTCTTAAGTTAAACTATTAGTATACAGCTGTTTTAAAAACCATTAGTATACAGCTGTTTTAAAGATCTCATTGATGTAACAGGTATTAAACATAAATTACATAATGAATCTGTTAGGTTATTAATAATAAATAAACTAGGTATAGTTGCAAACACAATAACTAAGGTTCTGGAAATGAAAAGGCAACTTAAAATTTTTATTTTCCGCTGGTGTCTCTTGAAAATTCCCCTGAATAGGATTTGATAAACCTGTGTGAAAATAGCGATCTTCACTGCTCTTCAGGCTTTGTCTTTCCTTGCAGCTGTTGGGCAGCACTGGAGAGGGCCACTGCTTTGGGTCACTTCTGTTAAAGAGGTATTAATATGTGGACTGTATACAAGATCAGATGAAAAATGCAGTTGTTGAGGCTTTATGATTCAGGCATCACTTCTGTCAGTCTCCTAAAATTCAAAAGCCTGAAGGTTGTCACTAAGAAGCTTGTGAGGTCAATGTAGTAGAAATCTACAAGATAAAAAATAACTTTTCCTTCGTGTTGGTAAAATTCAATTCTTCTAGTGGTTTCTTTTAGCCTCTTTATATATAGTATGTTTCTGCAAACAGATGTATTTTAAAAATTACCATTTCCAGTGGGATCTGATCTCCCGCAAGGGTGTGTTGCACAAATGAGGATCTGTAATCTGTTTCTAAAAGATTTACTTTTTACATATATTTAGTTTAAATATCTCTGTTAATTCCAAGTCATCTGAAATGACTGTAAATTGAAGGATTACAATAAAATAATCATCCATTAACATTTTTATTAGTTAAGAGCGGAACTTTGAATAAGAAGCAAACAGAAGCCTGTGGAGATCACAGAACGCATATGTGCATCTTTTGCAGCTAATCCCATTTACAGGCTCCAATACTTAAAGCTAAACTTTGATACTAGCTCCATGGAAGCAGATTTATTTAATGCCATTCTAAGGTGATCATAACAGTGAGGCATTTCTCTGAGACATCTATTAGGATTGACAGAAAAGGAGCAAACCAGAGATCAGCTGAGATCTCTGCTGTTAATAGTAATAATGGGAGGTAAATAAACCCCCTCCAGCACTGCTTAGTGGTTGCAACTGATTATAATGCAGATTACATTATTTAGGGAGTGAGATGGCTTCTGCATGCTTCCTCAAGGAGATCTGTAGTTTCTAAAAAAAAGATTCTCCAAGGAGGAGAATGATGAGGTAAGCAAGAGATAGACAATGTCTCTGTAGGTCCCTAGTTCTTGAGAATATTTCTGCAGAGCAGACCTTTCCTACATTCCTGAATAATATGTCCTCTATAGAAGTACAGACATATCAGGAAATGCTTAGTCTCCTGGAAATGTAGAACACTGCACTCTTTTAATCCTGATTCTTCTTTTACCAACTTCTGGGGCTAGGAAAGCATGCTCTATAGCATTTCTGTCACTTTGCATATATATTTTTTTTTCCTCTTGTATTATAAAGATGAATTGTCTGAAGGGTATTTTTCACCCCTGAGGCCAAGTAGCTTTGCGTTCTTGTATCATGGTGAATTTACATGTAAATGCAGCCAGAATTAAATTAAAGTCTCTGTGTAAAGAATGGATTTGGTGCTTGTCAACTGTTTTAATTCCCTTTCCTGCAAATAATATTTTTCTTCTGTTTGCAGTGTTCATGAAATACTTAAATGTTTAAAAGCCTTTAAGAAAACAGTACTAATAGTTTGTTGTACAAGCAGGAAGCATGCATTTACTAAGGTAGGGGCAGGGAGAATGGTGTTTCTTTTTTTCATATGAGCCCATGAACTGTGTTGTCATCAGCAGGAATTACACAAAAATATATTTAAAAGCACAGATTCTTCCATAACAAAACAGATGTCCATGAGGCAGTGAGGTGGAAGATGCATGATTTTACGTGTGTGCAAGAAAGTAGCATCAGAACTCATTGCTAAGTCTTGTCAACACAGTCTCCAGATGTTTTTTTGCTTTAGTTCAGTGTCAGGAATAGAGGCACAGTTTGCTTATTTCTTTGTTTTGACAAGGAGGGAGTTTCAGAGCTGAAAGTGGAAAGATTGGTCTTTCATTTTATAAGCAATTGGGGTTTATTTTAAATACTAGGCTCACTACTGTGCATGATGATGGGCACCAGAGTGCCCCTCCAATAAATACAAGACATACAACAGTTGCAACTCATCAGTTCACTGCTCCACTGGCTAAAAAGTCAGTGAACAGAAATTAAGAACTCAACTATGTCCCAAGGGTGTATCAGATTTCATGCCTCATTTTTAACCCTGGGATAGTACATGTAAAAATTGCACACCCTCATGCTTTCTATTAGCGGATCTAACTTGGCAAAAATTACTGTTTAAACTTATGCTTTTGAAGATTTTAATGGAATATAGAAGACTGTTTTGAAAGTTCCCTAAAAATTGATGATGTTACATATATATATAATGGTAACAAAACACAGTAAATGAATGGTACATAAATGAAGATATGAATAGTATAGATAAGGATGTGTGAGCATGAAGTGACCCACAAATATATCAGCTTGTTTAAAATTATCATTTTTAGTCATTGACTTTTGTGACTACATTAAAAAAAAAAAAAAACAAACAACCCTAGCTATGTGTATTTTTAGTGTGTTTATATAAGCACAACATTTTTCTAATAGATTGAAATTTTAATTGGTAGAGCTCCAGTTAGTTTCATTAAAATTGATTTATATCAGCATCAAACTAAGGAATAAGGGAGTAAACTGTGGTGTGAAATAAATGCAGCACTGCATAATCATCAGATGCATTCAGTTGCCTTTCAGATCAAGTGATAATGTAGTCTGAGTTTTACAAAATACCAACACTTGAACTGCTCTAGTCTTTCAGAATTGTCACTTATTGAGGGTTAATAATTTGCTATTTCCTTTAACATGTCTTTAAATTCTTAGTTTATTTTTTGGGGGAGTAGTTTTGTGCAAACATACTTTTATAATCCCAGACATTGACAAGTTATTTGAGGAAATACTAGAAATAAAGATGCATATGTGTTATCACTTAAACATAAAAACATACTAATTTATGAATCAAGTGTTACAGGATATTCATAATAAAGCAACACAAGGAAAATGCAGGAAGAAAGAATTCTGTAAAGAAGAATGGTTCATTCATTAGACTGTACTATTGTCATCCAAATCACACTTAGCAATGCACTTCCCAATTCACTTAGTATTACATTTTCTCAATACCTCACACCAATGGAACTCTTTTCACTCAGACTGGCACCATCTGTCCTCTTGCATGTGGGATATAATTTTCTTTCAGCTTCAGTTTGACAGGCTTAAGAGGTATCAGCTTCAATTAAACATCATTATGCCTCTTCTAGTGGCATTTCTACAAAATCAAATTTCAGTTAAAAGCTGATCAAGTGAGGCTTGTTTTTTAAGCTAACCATTCATTTAGACTGAAGAAAGCTAAGAAGTTTAAAAAGTAATTACTTTTTCAGCTTCTCTTGGAATTTTCTTGGTTCAGTTTTCATGGTAAGTTTAAGTTAGTCATTATTCTGTCTTGACTCATTCAGTTGTCTAAGTGAAAAAATTAATGGTTTTGCACCCTAGAAACACAATTTAAAAAAGACTTAGGGGAAGCTTAATTTTAAGCATTCTGTTAAATATAAAAAGCATGGTCCATGGAAGCATCGGATTAAGAAGAGACGTTTTGTGTATGCTACTTCATTCTATTCAAAGAATACTTATATTCCAGGTTTTTTTGGATACTTGCATGTGACTGGAATAATAAATTATTCCTATATAACTGCTCCCCCTTGCCAACCACACTAATCCTAATTTTTATTCTTAAATTACTTCTGGGACCTCTTACTACCAAACAATTGGAAAAGGGAGAAAAGTTTTGATTAATTCAACAGAAAAATCTTCACTTGACATAAAAAATTATTATGATTCAATTAAAATAATTATACTGGAACTAAATTGTGACTATTTCCTGAAGAAACATACAGTAGTCTTTACTCAGATGGACCATTTCCTCTCTTCTCGCGTCCCTGTATATATTTACCAATATATTTCAACCAAGTATTTTTTCCAAAATTTGGGTTTTGTTTTGTTTTTTTTTTTTTTTTTTTTTTTTTATTTTAGTTTTTTTTGTTGTTGTTTTTGTTTTTAATTTCCTAGCTTACTGGAGGGTTTTTTCATTAATTTCATAACATATAGCTAGGTTCTACTCCTAGAGATCATATACATGTGTGCATACATGCCTGAACGTATATTTTTGTTTAATTTCACCATTCAGTGCTGGGAATGTGATATAAATGCCCTGATTGTATTTGCTTCTCCTCTTGCCCTATAACTTCTCTTCCAAGAACTGGTATTTTTTCAAATTTATTTTGCACTTATTTTAGTTAAAGAAAGCCAGTACATGATGTCTGTCTGTGTAGATGAAAGGTTCTGTTCTCAGTTAAGCCATACTGACACCGTTTGACAGACTCTCTTAATATTCATATAGATATTTTTTCAGTCATTCTAACTTTTCAGGTTGCAAAATAAACAAGATTTTGGGACACAACATAATCGGGCTGCATGACATTAAAGATGCTTGGGATGCCCAGCAATCTTTCTGAGAATTAAGGCTTTGTTGTTACTATTTAATATTTAACAAGCTCAGCTAATACTTTTAAAAGAGGGGGAATCTTTCTTTTTTTTCTCGTTTTTAACCCTTGTATGTAAATCATATTAGGCCTAGAGAATATCTGATAGTCAGAAATGGGGTCCCAAATGTATTTGTAAACAAAAAATTAACAGCAAGATCTTCTATTGGAGTATGCCAATACTGGTCTAAAGGTGGAATGACAACCTCTTTCAAGTTGAGAAAGAGGAGTCTGAATAGAAGGAAAGGAGCAGAACTGATTTCGTAGTTCTCCTTTCACCTAAATAAGGATTAAATTTATCTGGCCCTGCTGCTCTGTGGGAGATTTCTTGTTGATTTTTTCTTTTTTTTTTTTCCATAACAGAAATCTGATTTTAAAATGAGCAATTACCTGGTTTTGTTGTGGAAAACAGAAGCTTGGGTTCTGTGTATAATGGGTTATTGTCTGGGGGGAGGTGCGTTGCATTTGTTTTACATGTTCTGAGCTAAATAAAATCCCTCTTATTATTAGCTACAAGCAAAATAAGCCCACAAGGAAGAAATACAAAGCAAAAAAAGAGAGCTTCTCTGCTGCCATTCTTAAAAACCCTACAGGATCCCACCCTAAAAGTGACATACTCAGGTCTGGGAGTATTTGACCATACTTTTTGTAGATCTGAGTAGAACATGCTTCCCAACAAATTTTATTTGGTCCACAGTTTGGTAGCGTTTTGACAATAATATGAATTTTTCATGTATTGTTCTAAGGGAAAGAGAAAACAATTTCTACATCTTTTAGATATGTTACTAACAGTACATGCAGTTGTACCAACATATGCAAAAATAGATACAGGCAGAAATATGAACTGTCACTTATAAACAATGCTGCTTCTACTGCACATATCAAAGTATAATACCCTAGCATCTCTGTCATCTCCAAAATGCAGCTCATGTTGAAGTTTACTGAAAGTGACTCATTTCTCAGTATTTCTCAGATCTTATAACTATTCATTCCACTTAAGTTTGTGTTTATTTTTTTCAATGTACTTTACATAATATCTTCTTTCATTCCTTATACTTAGGTGCCAACATTGGGTAAGAAAGATTCATATACATTTCCCAGGAAAAATAAAACAATCTCATGGACAAACAAGCTCACAGAAATGGTACTGGGTTTATTTGCTGGTCTTTTTGATTTATTGAGTGCTTTTCAAACAGAAAACAAATAATATGGTTACTAAATTGCATAATGAAGTAATTTCCCACAATATTTCATTTTAAAAGGCAATGTCAATTGAGTAAAACTGATTTAGCCAAAGTACTAATAACCCCTTGAAAGATAGGAATACGACAAAAGACATCAGTTATAAATTGGTTGCAACAAGGAAAAAAAATTCCCACTGAGAGTGTTTAATCCCCAGAGCAGTCTACCCAGAGAAGTTGTGGAAACTCAATGCTTGGAGATTTAAAAAACTTGACTGAGAAACACACTGAACAACTTGATTCAAATTTGAAATTGTGTTTGCTTGGAGGAGATGATTGCAAATGTAAATGGCCTCTAGAGGTCAATTCCAACCTAAATTACTCTGTACTTCTGTGATAGCTAACCAGGGTTTAAGTGGCAGTCTTACAACTTATCAGTTTATCATTCAGTAGAGTATGAAGAAGAAGAAGATGTGTTCTTTTGCATAAATCAGTACACAGTTAATATCTGTTGGACCAATTTCCATTGGAGAGCAGATTTACATCTGGCTTTTTTTTTTTTTTTTTTTTTTTTTATAGTTGAAACACATGCTAAATACTGTTTTGTTGTTTTGGATGATCTCCCTCTCTCTCCCCCTGTCTCTCCTGTTCTAACTTTATGACGCATGTAAAAAGACAGAAGGTGTTTTTATTGATGCAGATTAGGCAGTTTTTTTCAAAACTTAGGCCCTGGACATATGAGGATTTTTTGACAGTTCACCACCTTAGTCTTCATTTGTAGCTTCTGTAACTGCTGATGATTTTGACTATTGGATTGCCTTAGTGTCTCTGTAACTGACTTGATCATGTGAACTGCTCATAATTCTTTCTGAACACTGTATTATTGTAGAAAACAGAAGCTTAATCAGGGATTTAGGATTAAGGTCATATTAAAAAACTGTGCATATCTTTATGAAGGTATTATTTAACAACATGAGGTTTCTAACTCCTACCAAAATGTTGAAATTACATAGGTGGATGGTACAGCTTCATTACCTTGAGAATTGAGTGAGGTGAAGAAAGCTGATTAAGACTTGATTTTTCCCTTTGTGGAAACTACTTCTAGCATTTGTTCTAAAATCTAGCACCTGCACATTTCCCTTTTTTTGACCCCAACTGTAAAGTAACAGAATTTTTTTAGTAGAGATATTAGAATATACCATAGTGTCTTTATATAGTACTTCAAATTTCATCTGAGTTACAGCAAGAAGCAACTTTCTATCAAAGTAAGCATAGTTTGTCAATAAGATGGAAAACTGCAGTCACCAGAAGTCTGTTTTAGCAAAAAAAAATGCAAACCACGATTATAAAATACCCCTTTATCTAAGTTTCTTACAACTGCCTCAGCTAGCAGTCAGTTTTAGCTTAGACTGTGTCTGCCATTGTATTGTTCAAATATCACCTTTTCAGATGGGAAGCCACTAATTCCAAACTCACATATTCTGAGATATGTTAGATGTTTTGAAATTAAATAAGGGGACAAATGTTAATTATATATTGGTATAAAGCATCAAAGAAACTGGCCTAACCCCCAGATTTAATTTCTATAAATTTTTGAACTGTTTCTTTGGGTTTAAAGAGCAGACAAGTAATATTGGATATGATTCATATTTAAATTTTCACTTGCAAAGGATTTATAAAAGATTTGTGAATGTGGGGAGCATATTAGATGTCTGATAGGTAAATGTCAGACACTAGAAGTTCTATGACTGTAATAAGCACTTCTCAACTTATTTAAATCTGTAATTACCTATAACACTTGATAAGCATACCTTATTACCTCTGTCAATCCTTTATAAATTCTATGTGAATTCTTATTTTGTGTCCAAAATATTAATAAACAGGCATAACTTTAATAACAAATGTTTTAATTTGCGACCAAATATAGTTTTTGCCAACTTATAAACCAAATTGCATATTAAACTTTTAATCTTCAAAAAATAGTATCAAAGAAATGGTCTTTGACTTAAACTAAAATCAAGTTGGATCCCCTTTTTCATTTTTGGTAATGGAACTTTTTATTTTATTATTCCAGCATCTGTACCTATCTCCTCTAGATGTGAATCTTCCTTTGTTTGCCATTCATTTAATTTTTTCAGTGGAGCGAAACTCCTATTACTGTTGCGGAATAGGCAACATATGAGCTGAAGCTGTTCACAGAGACAGAAAATCGGGACAGCATCATGTAATACATTCCAGTTCAAAGACAGGCATCCTGGGGCAATGAATTTCTAGTAACCTCTGGTAGTAAGCAGATGAGATGTATTTTGAATGTAAAGCTTTTGTCCAAGGGACATCCCCTCTTTTCTTTTCTATCCCTTTGACACTTTCCCTAGAGTTTCAGGTCTCAGCTGTATGAACTTTGAGCCACAGTGTATTATACCTTTCTTAGTAAAGTAGAATTTAGTGTTTCCTTTTGCTTCTTTGGGGTTTCAGCACATACTGTATACAGCCTGTTACTGTGTCAATAGAAAAAATTAGTATAGCTCTGAAGCTTGAGGGCTGATGGCATGTTGCTATGCATGCTGGTCATGGAGCATACTAAAAGAAATGAATTTAATTACAAACCTTCAGTATAAATCACCGTGAGCAATGATGTACAGATCCTCTTGTCAGATGAGCCTGCTATGTGCAGTTGGCTGGTGAACTGGAGAATTTATGAAGCACTAAACTATGTCACTCTTGGCTGGGTTTAACACACAGTAACATTATGCTCACATAAAGATCTTCGTGAATGAGAATGTTAACTGCACCAATCTCAAAGGATCAGTGCAATGAATATGATAGTGTGTCCATGCTGAATAGTTCCACTTAGCTAATCTAAACCTATTAAAGTAACTAAAAGAGTAAATTCAAATGATGAAATATGAGCTTGAGGTAGTATTAGAAGCATAAAAGTCCCTGGATAATTTCAGTGTCACTTAAAGATATACATCATAAAGAAAAATTGTTTTAATCCATAGATAATGATCTGGTATAGTAAGTATGGATTTTTGAATCCTATTATTTTTATCATTTTTTTAAAACTTTCATTTTCACTGAAACTGGAGTTTTTATCAAGATACGTTATCTTCTAGTATCAGATTCTTGGAGGTGAAGATTAACATGTATGCAGGCCATTTGTTAGAGAATACCCCAAGGTCTCTGCAGCTGTGATTAGTATGCCCCCTTTTAGTTCAGGACAGCAACTGAGCACCCTGATACTAATAAGAGAAAAACAGGAGGAATAATAGGAACTCACTGTAGCTCTAAATAGACAGATTAACCTTCCAAATTTAGCTCTCTGTTAGCCCTACTTATTTAATCTAGATTCAGGTGCATCTTACTTATCAGACCCAAATATGATGATGAAAAATAATGTATTCCTGTACCTATGCAAGCTTATTCCCTAAGTTATATTGTCTAAATATAGCATGCTACTTGTTCTGCTGAGCACTCTAATATTTACTCTAGTCAAGATGGATCTTCTGCCACTTGCTTTTCCTTTGCCATAAATTATCCCTTATCAATCCTAGGGAAGAATGTTCCTGCTGAATGATACAAAATAAGAGAAGGACTCAGAACTTACTTAGCTGCCTCTGGCAGCAAATTGAGGGTCCATCATAATCCCAGACTATGCAGTCCTAAACGCTGAGGGGTCCATAGGCAAAACCTCAGAAGCTAAGGCTGCAGTGAAGTACCTCAAGAGACCAAAAGGCTAATGAGATCAGTAGAGCAAGAAATTTGAAACGCATTTAAGGTTTTCCCCTCTGTTCATGCCCCTACTATTTTCTCAGTGTTCATTTTTCTAAGGTCACATTAGCAATTTGATAATATATTCCTAAAAAAAACATGTGAATTATTGCCACATGGTTTATTTTCCATGGGCCTTTGGCTTTGTTTGCTCAAAATTAACTCAATCAAAAAAATCATTAGTGTTTTTTGGCAACTGGCTACTAATGTTTTGAAATTTGTGGCTGATCTACTTCGGTGAGTCGATTTTACTTATTGCCTGGTGTGTTTCCAGTGTCTATCTGCAAGACAGTGATTTTTTTCCTAAATCACAGCAGAGCCCAAGTTGCTTAAGGAAGCAGCAGATATTGCATGCCGATAACCAAAACTTTGGTGCTCAATACTGACACAGACAGTGTACTCTCAGCTGGACTAAACCCTGGTGTACTAGGTTAAAAAAAAAAAAAAAAAAAAAAAGAAAAAGAAAAATTTTATGCACCTTTAGTTCTACAGATTTGGTTTGAGAGTTTCTATGTGTCCATGTCAGAAATGGAAGACAGGATGACTTCTACACAATGTATTAAAATGCCAGCTTTAATGGGCCATTAGATGGATTATCAAAAAGAGATACTAAACTGGGGCTGTTGATGGGCTTACATGTCCAGTATCTTAAAACACACTACAGTGGCTACTGGATTTGAGATATGAGTTATTGTTGTATGAGTTGTTATATAAGGCTCGGATTAATGCATTTCTTAGTCTAGGTCACAGACATTAAACTCAGTGAAACCAACTAATAGACTATGATAATATCTTACCTTTTCACTGCAATTACTTTTAACATTAGTAGAACCTTTCCCTGAAAGTATGAACCTGTCCATAGCAGGGTTTTAAAATCTTGAAAGGCTGGAATAAGATGATGTGCATAGACAGGTCATTGACCGAGTACAATATTAGACTAAGAGTAAGTTATCTCTTAGCTTTTGTAATACATCAAAAATAAGGTTATATCATCCTTAGAAAACAGTATTTTAATTAGAAGTTGTCCTTCAAGGCACACACAATGTCTTATTAGTGCCTCTTTTATCTTAGAGGTGGTTCTTATAAGAGCTTAGTGCTGGGAGCAAGCAGTCTATTTGATCATTAGCATACATTTTCCAGTCTTCCTACTCTTACTTTGAAGATGTTCTTCCTTTCCAATTGATAATTATATTGTTAAATTGAGGATTATCAGACAAAACAAACAAACAAACAAAAAAAAACAAAATACCCACAGTGATAATTTTAAAAGCAATATACTGAAATTGAATTTTCTTACATAGCTTGTCCTATTTGATAGCCCAAGGTATATATCATAGGTAGCTTATGTCTTACATGCTATTTCATTGTTACAGTTTTATTTTGATTATTTTATAAGGTCAGCAATTCTTTTGTATTTATTATTAATTCAGTCTTGATGTTTCTTTTCTTCTTCTTCTGAACCTTTCTCTCTCTCCATGTCCCCACTGCACAGCTGTATTGTCATGATTTTGATCCACTGTGCAATTCAAACTTTAGTGACAACTCAGAATTAACCTTCTTATTGGCTGCTTGTCAACATTATGAAATAAGTTCAGAGCTGTCTGTTTTCCTTCACTGATGTTTTCTATTAAGACTTAAGAAGATCATGTCTTTCTGTGTGTTGCAAAGGGAAATTGTCTTCAACTTTGAACAGTTCTCTAGCATTACTCAACTCCCTCCTTCAGTCTTCAGTGCTAACTAACAGTGATCACTGTAGGTGTTTTGTAGTCCTTCCTTGGCATTTTTCTATTTGAATAGTGAAGCTGCTATACATTTCCATTAAACTAAGGCAGCAGACACATGTTAACCATGGTAACCTTATCTAACAATGAAGATGGCTTGGGCTATCCTAGCTGACTTCCTGAATCAGATTGGTGTTCTGGATTCAGTTCCTAAATCTACTACAAAAGTTGGAGTTTGCCTTTAAAAAGCTTATCTATCATCTGATAGATTAAATATGGTTCAGAAATCTCTTTATTTTCATTCTTTCCAAATTCCTTTTCTTTAGCCTTTTAAATACCTTGCTTTTCACACCTTGTTTCTTCTACAGACATTCTATCTCTTCTAAAACTTTCTAATTTTTTTAAAGTAACAACTTTTTCCTGAAATATTTGTAGTACAATTTAACTGTAAAGTTGGAAGCACACATTGTTTCTAAATTCATTATGAGGATGATATGCCTTTTTCCTTTTTAAAATTCTCTCTCTGTTTATGAAGATTTAACTCCTTTCCTTCTATCCTTAGAGAAGACTGTGATAAAAAGTGTGCATGAGTTTTACTCCTACTAATAGGAGTCTGCCCTGGACCACAGACATCTATGACCAGACAAAAGATAATAGAATCTTGTTAATAAAATATACTTAGGCAATGATGGTACTTTTGATTGTATTATTGAATCATTGGCAGTTGCCATCAGTTTTTTTACTAATACGGAAAATTTCTCTCTCACAGTGGTGACCCATGGCTAATTCAGTTCCATATCCATTGATGTAAGCCAGAAAATGAATGGATTGAATGGATTTTTGCCAGGAGAAATCATTTTTTATAGAATGATCTGCAGAGTGATATTATCAGTCATGTATTATTAGTTTCTTATGGGATAGCCTAGAAGTTTCAAGGCTAGTGGTATCATTTGCATGACTTTCACAATATTCCTGTTGTAGTAATAGCATGGCCACCAAAAAAACCCTGTTTCTTTCAAGGACGCATACCTCTGTTCATGGACTAATTCTTAAAACAATTGTTACTCTCCAAGAGGACTGTTCTATAGCTGCTGTTAAACATTGACTGCTGAAGTAGCAATCACCGTCAACTGCTTCTTAGGAAGGTAGAGCAGGAGCCAAGTGCAACACAATACAATTATGTGCCTGTTCTTTATTGCCTACAGAGGATGTAGATTGGAGTCCACAAAGAAGATGCTATATAATGTGTGGTTAAGAAAAGACAACACAGGGATGGTTCTTTACCAGGGCATTAATTTGTACGAGACACATGTACTGTACATGAATGTCTACTTCTACTGGACACACAACATGATAATAAGCTTGATGTTTACATGGGATAACATTTCTCTGGTCTTGAGGCATTTAGAGACAAGTCCTAATGAAACATATAACTGTTAAATATTTTCAGTAAGTGGAAGAAGCTGAGTTCCATTTAGATCTGCTTTTAGATGTAAAAGCTGAGCAGACTAAGTGAAACCTGTGAAACTGCTGCGGTCTAAAGTCTGGCATAAATACCAAAATACATATTCCTAGCCTGTGTGTATGTATGTCCTTGCACACTAACAAAACACAGGACTTGCCAGTCATGGATAGTATGGAACTGAAATGTCTGTACTTTATTCAGCAGTGACTTCTTTGCTTAGTGCTTTGGAGTCACAGCGCTTAGGAAACCTGTTTTTTATCTGGGAACACTTTTCCTCAATTTAAGATGAGTGAGTTTTTAAAATGTTCAGTCTCTGTACTCTTTTCAGAAATCTGTAGTCCCTAAGAGGTCAGTATCAATGCATAATCTCATCTAAAAGTGAATCATTTAGCTGGATTTGAACATGCAATTTGAAAAAGAGATTAAAATAAATGCTATTAAAAGATAAAAGATAAATTCATGCACATTCTAATATTTGATTCAAGTTTTGTGGTATTTTTTTTTAAATATGTTTCATCTTGTAGTTCAAAAATATTATTCTGAATACTAAACATAATTTTTGCACAAATGATCAAGGCAATCCATAAATCTGTCTTCCGTAACACATTTACACAGCTTTCATGTTTATGTATGACTCCTGAAAAGGAGTTTGAACATGAAGAGAAAGGAATTTTCAATCATTGGTGAGATTTACATAAATGATTTCATGGATTTAGTTGTTTGCATAGCACATGAATAAAATGGCCTTTGAACAAAATTGATATTTATCTCCCTGTGTTTAATTTAATAGATAAATGTAGTCAACATCAGCAAGAATCTGCTGTCTTTCATAAACTTTTTCATAGATATGTTGTAATGAAGAGGAGAATTCTGCATTTATTGGTTTTGTTAAAAGGTATTTTTTATTTGTTTTCAAAATTTCAGTAAATACTTTGACAAGCAATTTACTTATGGTAAAATATAGGAAATTGCAGTCAAGAAATAGAAATGGATCATAGGAAGAATCCATCAACATCAGGCTTGTATTTTACTGTTCAATTCTGTAATGCCATGTTAAATTAAAAAAAAAAAATAGGAAAAATTTTTTACGGGAATAAACTCTTCCTCTGATGTTTAAAATGTTATGCAACTAATTTCAGCTGTGACAAAATCTATTGCTTCCCATATAATTGTCCACATGATATAAAAATACTTACAAGTATTCCCATAGCTTGAGAACTCACAATTCAGTTTGGCTGCCAGGCAACTAGAAATCCTTGGTAAACACATAGAAGCCTCAAATAGTGCTTAGTCAACATTTCTTTTGGAAAACAGGAGTTGTCTGGGAAAACCTGACATGTGGTAGTTTACTGCAGTCTTCCTGTGAGGTCAGTGTATACAAATATTGCTAGATTGGGGTAGAAAATATGTTGGAAAATCAATGTCTTTTTTTTTTTTCCTTAGTATTTCTGGATATGCCGTCCTACTTTTTGTAGTGCTGGAGTATGACACAAAGAAGGAAGCTATATCTAGGATAATAGGTGCTTAAACCATATTGACCCTCATGGGTAAAAAAACCAAAATGCATTGTTGCTCAGAGTAGGAACTGTACATTTTTAAAATGATGGTGTGGTTACAAATTTATTTTAATAAGTCTTTCCTCAAGCTTCTCTATGTACAAGTCAAAAAAAGCTTTTGCTGTCTTTAGCAACAGTTCTGGTGTTTAGTTGGTATATTTCCTTGTTATTTGTCACTGCTGGTCATTTCACAAGCAAATTCATGTTCTTAAAAACAACATTTCAGCAAAAATTACATTAGTTATATCTGATCCGTTGCAGATAAATATATGCATGAATAACTATTATCTTGCAGTGAATCTGTGTTAGTTAATCAGAGACAATATTATAAAATTTTTAGTGGTGAAGTGATATGAACACGCACTCCTCCCCCCCCCCCCCCCCCCACACACACACACTCCCACAGCCCACCCCAAGAAAACCTGAGCTGGAATTGTGAAGTTTTACATATGAATGGTGAGAATTTTGTGAAGGTCCTCATATACAAAGTCATTTAAAGGAGTTACAAGCAAAGTGTGTAACCAGCTCTGAGGTATCTAGGAAATAAACAAGCAAACTAGAATCTGAGTGCATCACTATTTTGACTTCAACTCAATAGGAGTTAACAAATATTTCTGGATGAAGACAATTTAAAGTATACAAGATTTCCCATGTTATGGAACACATATTACTGCTTATAGTTATCTCAGGAGTTGTTCTTGACCCAACAAAAGATTACTCAAAGTTAGTGTTTTAAATCTTCTTGTTAAAAACTCATCAAACTTTCAAGGCATATATTACAATTTACTTTCTTCTTGTACAGGAAGTGCTGTTATTTTAAGGACTGTGGTCTGAATGGAAGCTTTAAGCTTTTTCTTAAAATTAGCAATTATTTTAGAGCTATTATTTTTAATGATTTCGTCAGATATTAATGAAACAAAAATAAAACAATGTTGGCTTTTTTTTTTTTCCTATTTGATTTAAGAAATGACAAGCGTATAGCAGAAAGATGGAGTCTAAAATTTTAGGGGAGACAAGTCCTCAAAATGAGAGGGATAGGGTAAGGCAACTGCAGCTATAGTTAAAATCAAGAGTCACACCCAAGGGATAGGTAGTTTTGGACTAACATAACCAACTTCTGAATATTCTCTAGAACAGCTGTAAGAAATAAGGGCATTTTCTTTGTTCTTGCAGTATACAGATACTGGAAGGTTGATTTTCACCAAGCTTAACACTTATTTACCTCATCCATTTGGGGTCTGAATCTGTCAAATCTTGTATGTTTGCCTAATAAGAAGCCATGTTATGACTCCTTATAGTAATTACACAAGGGCTATTTTTAGCAAATAGAAAGAAATGTATATTTTATCAGCATTAATATTAGCTGCTATAAAGATTGTTATTAAGATTACAACACTGGAAATTTCAGAGCATGTACTACCTTATTGGTGAGAGTCACTCTTCAGAAAAAACTTTGGCAGGGTAAAAGAAATAGGCAATGTGTTTCTAAAAAGTCAGGAAACCATACAGTGAGAATATTTGAATTATGTGTTGATAAAAGAATTCTGGTGTGATGGTTAGAGACAAAAGGGACATTATATTATTAATTCATGTCTGTTGTCTCATAATGATTGAACTAATTGGATTTATTCTTAAAAAGTCAGTGATGTGTATAGACATTGTTGCATGTATACATCATTATGCACGGGAGAAGTCATAAAAACCCTTCACTACTGGAATGAACCCAAAATGCAATTATGAGATCCTTTTAAAATATTAAAAATACCAAAATTTTGAAGAGCCATTATGTACTTACAAAATCTGGGAAAATGAAGCAACTGTCCTCTCTTTGAAGGCAAAGATTCCAGAGCTATCTGACTTGTGCTTCAGAATCCTGATTTATATCTTGTTTGCAGTATTCTCAGTAAAAGAGGAATATATATATGAAATCCCTCCTCATGTAGAGTAGGATTTCTGATCAGGTACTTCCCAGAAGACCCCATGACAATATGAAATTCAACCTTGTGAATTAGGATTTCATTATACAATCTAACAACTGACATCTAAATCAAATGCTGAAACTGAAAAAAAACTATTGAAATTGTCAAAAACATGTCCTAGAATACACAGAGGAATAATCAAGGACCTAATATGGCTTCTCAGGATACGTGTCTATATGCAGATACAGCCTGTCTATAATCACTGGCAGAATTGCCAGTGAGTAGATGCCTGAAACAAAATTGTTAAGCAACAGTGACTCTATTAAGAAGCTGATAGCCTGCAAATGGGCACAGAAAAGCTGTTATGACAGGACAGCAGAACTGATCCTCTCTTGTGACAATGGGACAAATGGAAATTTTCTCAAGTGTTACTAGAAGAAAATATTTCATATCTTCACATACATGTCATCAAACTAATGAGCATAAATTCAACAGGGGATAACTTGACAGTTTTGTCTTATTGTGAAAACCTAATCCTGTTAAATTCCAAAATAATTACAGCTAAATAAGAATTCTGTGAAATTTACAATATGCAGTATCAGTCAATGCTGAAGGGGCAATCAAACTCAAGTTTAATTTCTCTTTTAGTTAACCAAGCTGCTTCACATGTGTATTGGACCAGGACCTATTTATGGCACTTATTTCATCATCTCTGAGCCATGCTTATGTAATACTCCCTAGGGTCACTGCAGGTTTTGTCAATATTTTAAACTCTTTTTTATTAGGCATCTTCAGTACTAAGAACAGTGGAAGAAATGTGAAGATCAACTTAATCACAAAAACAGAATGAGGAAACTGGATACATCTGGAGAGTGTGAATATATGCTGAGCTCCTTTGCCCCCAGTTAGGTTGCCACCAGCATTAGCACTTATTTCTACAAAGCAGTCTTGGATGGGCTGCAAATTTCAGGTTTACCTTGGTTTGTGGTGTCTGTGATCTCATTGCACCAACTGATGAGAGGCTGACACTGAAAAGTCAGGAAGGCTTGACTTTTTTCAAAGACGTAAATTCTACCCATGTTCTACTTGCATGGCTCTCTAGACATGTTTCAAGATTATGGTGATCATCATATAATCTCTTTAAGAGAAAATTAAGGAAAAAAATGTAAGAGTAAAGCTAACCTGCAGCATAAATAACAGGAAAGATACATAAGATAACGGTTAGTAAAATAACTAGATTAGAGCTGACAATGTTTCACTCTGCCAGTTTATGACATCAGCCATATGAAGATATGTAAGGATGGACAAATATTTGATGCAATGTCCTTACAATATGAGGTGATATGCAAAGAAAGACAATCCACAATAAAGGGAGATGTCCCTGGTTTTCCTAAATTTCTTGGATAGTTTTGAAAGGTTGATCACTCCCAAGACCAAATGGTGTTGGCCTATTTCCTGACTACTGTCATCTTAAAACAGTTTAACAGATTCTATGAATAATTCTTATTTCAAAATTATTTTAACTGTTATTGCAAACCATTATTTTAGGACAGAATCTTGTGGGTTTGTGTTTTTTGAAAGGCTGAGAATTGTAATGAAAAAGATACATTAATATACAAGATAGAAGACTTATAAAGATATTCAATTATATGTTTTCATAAACCCATACAAATTAAAGACGTAAAAGGATCCATTAATTTGCAGTTAGCTGAATTCCCTAGGTATGGCAGCATTGTTCCCTGTAGTGTATTTTTCTGAGCTTTGTTACACTCCATTTTAAATGTCCCCTGCACCTGGTCTTTTACAGCTACTCCAGTTTTCCAGCGTTATGTGATGGGAAATTTTAGAGCACTCTGTTTATCAATAATAATGTTAATGGAACTAATAATGTATTCAGTACATTCTATAAGGTTAATTACTTGATAGCTGATGTATACTTAAGAACTGAAGTAGGCAGTTATTCTGGATTCACTTGAGATTGTTACCAGAGAAGGGAAAAGATAAAGAGATTGATGGGATCTTTCATTCTTTTTAATTTTCCATAATCTTTTTTTTTCTCATCTTTTAAAAGTATGGTCATTGTAATATATCGACCATAGGCACAATATTAACATAATATATTTTTTGCACACAAAAATTTATGATTCTGCCCACAGAACACAGAAATACAAATGGGATGTTTCAATAGTTAAAGTAGCCCTCAATAACCGAGGATAATAGGTTTAAATCTCCCAGATTTATGGTATTATTTTAGCAAGCTACTTTTCTCCTTTGACATCAGTTTCCCAGCTGCGTTCTAAACCGATAGAAAAGATGGATAAATACCTTGGCTGGAGGTTTCCTACTAAGGTACTCTTGTTCTTATAACAGCCCACTAGCAGTCTCAGTTGGAGAAGTTAGAAGCTCTTCCAACAGAATGCCTGACATCCAACCACAAGCTGGTGGTATATAAATATGTAGTTTAAGAAGGGCAAAATAAGATTGCCACTCAACTGTTATGAGAAAAAGTTCCTTCATGTTTGTGAAGTACTTTGAAAGTCTTAGAATTCAAAGGTCTTGAAAGCAGTATGTATGTAATGCAGCATTTTAACATATAGGGATATATAACTTAGAATTGCATACTTCACAGAGAAGAAAAATGCTCTTCGGATAATGGACCTACAATTTATAGCTTCCTGGGTGGTCTTGTGTAAATATACTGATTAAAATGAGAGTGAGATAACTCCAGTTCACACAAAATAGCCAAAGTCATAGTCAAAATCTGTATTTCTGTGAAAAATCTATGAAATTCTGTAAAAATAGTCAGTATGGTGTAGACTCGATGTCAAGTCCAGGTTTGAAATGTGCTGGATTAAAGAACCAGTCTTTATGGTCCCCATTATTAGGTAAAATAACTTTAAATCTGGGGCTATAGAGTCTGATAAGAAAGGATGATATATTCCTTACACGACAAAGAAATACCTTGTTCCCTATAAACTAGAAATTATGGCACCCTTCTCAAATATGAGGCCAGTGCTTCAGTTCCTGTTCTGGCTAAGTTTTTTTTTCTGTTTTAAGTGCTTTAATATGGGTTTCCAATCCACAACATGCAGGCTGCATGTTACTGATAGTTGATATAACCTGTCTACAGTGAGGTCCTTTTTTTTCTTTTTTTCTGGTGGCACTTTTATTTATAGTTGCTAATTCAGAATACATATAATATACGTAGTGATTTTATTCAAAGATGCCTAAACTATGTTTAAGTTCCTTTGTAATTTCAATTATTTTCCTTTGATCTTCCCTAGTTAAATACTTCAGCCTGCAGTTTCATACTGGTTCTAGCTGCCATAACCCTGGCAAATGGCAAACATTTGGCAATGTGTAGAACTAACATCTGTTCGTTTATCTGCTTTTAAAAGGGCACAAATGATACAGGTTTCAGATGTTTCAAACTCAGTGTAAGAATACATTATTCCTTCACTAACTGATATAATTTACAAACATAGTCTTCCTGGTGAAAACCCATATATTATTTTTTTTTCTTTCTTACAGTTTTCTCTGTCATTTCACTTTTGCTGTTCTGGAAACACTTTTTTTTTGTGATAATCACACTAAAATTTTAATAATATTTTAATGTTATTAAATGTTTCTATATATTATTTAATATTTTAATGCTATTAAAATAGTAGTGTTTAAATGTTTTAGCACTAATATATTGCTCAATTGTTAAGTAATGATATGGGATGGGGTAGTGACATTGCAGCATAAAGTAACTTCACATGAATTTCTGCTTTTTATTTAACTCTAGTGGTGATTAGCAGTCATA
Organism: Tyto alba; assembly: GCF_018691265.1. Taxonomy (NCBI): domain Eukaryota; kingdom Metazoa; phylum Chordata; class Aves; order Strigiformes; family Tytonidae; genus Tyto; species Tyto alba. The sequence continues at coordinate 17,664,841 of NW_024881322.1, forward strand.
TTCTTAATCCCCTTGAGATCAGCAGATAATGGGATATCCAAACTGGCTGGAAATATAAAATTAATTTGTACTAGCATCACCCAATCCCCACCCCAAATAATCGGATACTACTTGGTTTCTTTTTCTTTTAAATTATCTTGTGTTATTGATATTCCCCTCTACTCAGCACTGGTGAGGCCACACCTGGACTACTGTTTCTGGTTCTGGGATCCCCAGTATAAAAGAGACATGGACATACTGGAGAGAGTCCACTGAAGGGCCACTAAGATGATAAAGGGACTGGAGCATGTCTCCATTGAGTAGAAGGTGCGAGAGCTGGGACTGTTCAGCCTGGAGAAGAGAAGGCTCAGGGGGATCTTATCAATGTGTATAAATACCTGCACAGAGGGTGCAAAGAAGGTGGAGCCAGGCTCTTCTCAGTGGTGCCCAGTACCAGCACTAGAGGCCATGGGCACTAACTGAAACAGAGTAGGTTCCCTTTGAACATCAGGAAACACTTTTTATACTGTGAGTGTGACTGAGCACTGGCACAGGCTGCCCAGGGAGGCCGTAGAGTCTCCATCCGAGGAGATACTCAAAAGCTGTCTTGACACAGTCTTGGGCAACTATGTGGCTCTGCTGGAGCAGGGGGATTGGACCAAATGACCTCCAGAGAACCCTTCCAGCCTCAGCCCTTCTGTGACTCTATGATACACTGAAACATCTAACTTTCAAAATTATTTGATTTTGGGGAGTAAGAAAGTCAAGAACCAAGAAAAAGTAACAGCAATTGTGTGAGCAGCTCACAAAGGGAAACAGAACTGCTGACAACAATGCAGAATATTTTCTCGTACAAACCTAATGCTCAAACTGAAAGGTATCGAAATCAGTAAATACAGGAGAGAGAAAAAAAAGAAGGAAAGCAAGAAAGAACTTGCTCTACTTTTGAATTTCAATCTGAATGTCCCCTTTGATTTTTTGCTGATGCAGCAACTTTTTTTGTTATGCTTTCTTTACAGCATAACTGTACCAGGCCCTTTTCATGGCAACTGCTTCAAGCAAGCTGCAAAAGAAGCAACTTTTATTTGAGTTCCTGGTTGCAAGGCTTACAAAATTCATGTATATCTTCAGCTACAAAGTTATTATAATTTGAAGGCCCCGCTACTTTCATACTGTATTAATCAGAAGAGGTAGCCAGCCATTGCACTAAATAGCATAATTTATTCAGGGTGCAGAAGCAGGCACAATCTCTATTAGGTTGTGAACAGGCTGGGTCTGAGACTCAAAACAGAGTAAAAGCCTGAGAATTGCTGATTGTCTGAAATAGAATTGCAAAAGAACCTCGGTTAGTTACTATTAGATCCCAACTAATAGCTTGTCGAGGCTCAAGACACAAGGTACGGTGTTGGGCTGTGCTGTAGCACTTACCTTGGGACACTGGAAGACTAGGGTTTTGTTGTATCACTGGTATTACTAAAGAAGCTCTGGTCAGTGAAAAATGTTCTTAACTTCTTTACACTGAAGCTCTTTTCATTTGTGGTTTGGTTTTTTTTTTTTTTTTTTTACCAATCACCTGGAGAAACAAGCTTCCACCCAGGTTACCAACAGATGGTTCAGTCATCTAAATCATTATTTAAAAGTTTCCGTTGTTGCAAAATGTCAATCACTCTTTGGTTGCTATAGATATGATATATTTCATTATCATGGAACACAACTTTCATGATAAATATGAAAAAGGCCACATAAAGCTCTCACCTTTCTTCTGCTTGCTAACTAATCTTTGTTCCATATATACTGAAAATATGTATTTAATTCAAAATAACAGAAGAATCCATTCAGTTATTGACTTGTTATCTATCATAGTTTAGAAAGATATAACACAAGCTTAAATTAATTTACTAATAATAAACTTTCTTTGTTTATAAAAAAACAATTTAAGTATTTAAAATATTAGATTTCTTCTGTAAGGCTTTTGAGCACTAAGTAAGGAAAAATAAAAATATTAGAAAAGTAAATAATCTTGTAATAAAGGTATTAGCTTGACTTTGTTTTTTTTGGATCCTAACATTCTGTGTAACTGTGAGAAAATTATTTATTCCTGTACCATAGTCCCTTGTAACAAAGGCATAGCATTTTGTTCTTCCTCTTTTTTTTTTTTTCAAATGTTTTTTGTCTTGTCCATTTATATTACAAACTTGTTGGGACACCAGTTATCATTTCTTATACACAGGTGCAACAAGATGTGGAGAAAAAAAAAAAAAAAGACTGATTTTGTCTGGTGCAGGTGGGCTGGACATTAATATTGAAAAGCAAAGACTTTTTTTCAATGTGAAAAATAGGCTTTGTATATGATGTATTGGATGTACAAGGAAAACATTCTGCATTCAGCCTTCCAAAAGGAATTTTAAAGAAGAAGCCCTCCTTTTTTAGATTTCTGCTTGAAATGGTGTCTTTGAAACTTAACAGTATTTTTCACAAGGACCACTTTATTTCACTGAGTTTTGTGTACAGCTGAAATAAACAATCCCACTTTTGTTTTATCAAGAGCAATTTCATTTATGTAACATCTGATGTTCAAACGTCTGTGTTTGTGCACCAGAATTGTCAAAGATATGGACTTAGTTCTAGAAGTAAGTTTATCGGTTGACTGCGAGAGTGTCCAAGTTGTATGTGTTACTTCACATTGTGTTTTACAGGAACCAATGAAAAACTTTAATGTTTCTTTTTATTTTTATATCTCAGTGACAGTTCTGGCAATCTTTTTTTTTTCCATCCTGATCTGATTGGAGGAAGGTTTGGGATTAGATTGTTTTTTGAAGTAGGAATGTGTTTTTAAATAAATATTAAAGTCCAACTAAATTTCCCCAATGAGTCAAGTGTTTTACTCAAAGAAATAAAATACTGGTCTTAACCGATGACTAGACAGAACTATAGGAGTGTTGAATGTGAGGTGATGGAAAAAGCAGATAACTATGATCTGGTATAATAACTTTTTTTCCCATTCATTTTAGTTTAATGATAGCTCTTATACACACATATGCTCCTTCTCTGCGTTGTCTTTTATTTGCTTGGTCTGTTTAATTGAATGAATTAGTTCTTCAGAATTTGCCAAGAACTGTTACTGAAATGGCAGGTTAGATGGTTTTGTAACGTACTGTAAGGCTAACACATACAATGAGGAGAGGGATCTTCATGGTAATTGTGGCTCCTCCACAACTTAAATAGAGCATTCGGAGATTGCTAAGTCTCTCCAACAGCCAAGTCATACTTGTCAGCTGTTAATTACTTGAAATAAGGAACACTGATTTTGATCTTCATTTAAAATTTAAAAATTCTCAAATTAGTCTAGCTGGATTAAAAATCCATTAAATCTCATCGAAGCTAATTTGTATTTATGCTTTGTGCTCTGAACCAATTTTTGGTAAAAGAAGGAGGGGTTTTTTAAAACTTAAAGAATGTGGTAATTTAAATTCTTAAGGAATGCCATTTCCTTGATCACAGCAGAGGAGAAAAAGCAAACTGCCAGTAATTTAAATATGATAATTTCTGTCATAACTTGTCAACAGATGTGAACAAAAGAGACATGAAATACATGAAGACAGAGGAAAACTGGGAGCACAGAAGCTAGTGTATGCAGAACTGGATAATGTCCATTGAAGCACTGTGACTTTGTTTGGTTTCTATAAATGCTCTGCAGCTAAATGAATATAAGTCAGATTTTTCTGGCAGGCAGTATCCTCTTTGACTTGGATCATAAATGAACACAGGATCAAAGATTTTTTCTTCCATAGAGCAAGACCATTTAATCAGTTCTTCCTTAAACTGAACATACACCTTTCTATAAACACACACTACAGAAACAGCATAGACAGAGGAAGGCACAACCGTATAAAGAAAGAAGGTGCTGTGAGCAGTTGCAACACCAAGCTTACTAAATTGAGGATTCTCTGTATCCTAGTTAAGATACCTGGTATGAATTAGGAGTGTTGTAGCATGGGCTATGGCCAAGATACATCTGTAAGTAGATGTGCATGTGTATCCTTGCATTCTACAGTTCAGTTCCTAAAAAAAACCCGGTGTGCTTTAATGAAGCCAATTTTTAAACGCTGTTATATAAGCAAAAAGCAGCAGGGGGAGTTGACAGGTTTTGATTGTTATACTTGTTAGTATTATCATTATTTTGTAGCAAAGTTGCAGGGGAGAGCTGTAGTTATAACTAGTACCTCTTCATGAAAGCATTTATCATAAACAAATTATTGTTTCTGTCCTAAGGTCTAGGTTTAAATTCTGAACTCATGTATCTTACAAGCAGCAAATTGTCATTTTAAAATGGTCTGTGGTAAAGGCTTGGTATATTTTTCTCTTTCTGAAAATATAGATGTTAATATTTAAATGAGTTACCATGTGAGCTACACCTACTAAACATATTATGTACCTGTTTGGGAGGAAGAAGGGATGGAAAGGATATGTCCCCAGCTTTGCAGAGCGTTAATGCATGCTATGTATACCTACCAGTTTTTTCCTGCTCTTCCACTCCCCACATTTCCATGGCCTTTTCCTCTCATCTCCAGTCCTCACTGGTCTTAACATCTTGTTTTCACTGCTGCTGTCAATAGCTTTCCGTATCAGCCAAGTGGTACCTCTGAATGCCAGTGAAGAGGAGTTTAGGCAAGGAAACAACCCGTACAACATCTTGGCCCACTGCCTAATCAGCAGAGAAGACAACAGAGAAAATACAACAAAAGTGGCATCTCATGTCCTTTTCATAACTGACATGTAATTTGAGAAACAGCCCATTGTATGGAATATACAACTACGCTGATCTCTGCACTGATATTAATCTAGGCTTTTACTGTCAGAAATTTACCATGGATCATATGTATTCTTCTAAATAATCATTTGAACCTCTTAACTGTGATTACTCATTTTATTATGCTATATACTTAGTCCCATAATGCCCCATCCTTTGAATACCTCACACTTTAACCCAAAGTAGGTTAAAGTTTCAAGTTTGCCCTATTGTACGTTAAATCTCTTTGCACAATTTCTCCGGATTTATGATAGAAAAAGCCATTAAATAAAACAAACACCAATGACATGAAAGCTAGCTCATGGGCATAAGCCAGATGGGAAGTTCTTAAGGAGTGCTGCTGTAGGTGTGCATTGTACTTCATTTACAGATAAGGACATATCTCACTGGAGATTTGGTTTCAACACATTTCTGATGACAGTTAACATTAGAACAGGCTGTAGACTTACAAGATGACTTAAACTCTGCTGAAAAATAGATTCAGAGTAAATTATCTGCACAGTATATGCTTTGCACCTTGGGTGTCTGCCTAGGCCCCAGTGAGTGGAAACCTTTTAAGGACATCAGGGGGCCTTGTGTTAAGAATATACTCTGCAGATTACTTTCTCACTGCCACATCTTCTTATTCCTGCTTACTTTTATGTACTCATGTTTAATAAAGCTGTATTTAAAGTGGAAAAAATAGTTTTTTACTCTCTAAGTTGTGCTTATTTTGACCCAGTATTACTATCTGTAGTTCTGTCCTTTCAGGACTATCCAGACCAAATATTTCCAGATGACTGACTTCCCTCTATTTTGTCTTATAATTCACAAACTTTTTTATAATATCATTTTGGAAGACACTAACATGCTTTATTGCAAACCCTAGGACTGTAGAACATTCATATTTTACATACTTTATATTTCCCTACCTTTCCTTGCAGATGTATATACATTATGCACAGCTATCTAGTATTTTCATTGTGTTCACAACCATTATAAATGTTTGGAAATAGACTAACACATTATGGTGAATTGGCCTTGTCCATGTTGTTTTTTAAATGTAATTTTTGTGAATTTTTAACTGTAATTCCAAATACCCCTTCTATGCTGCAATAGTCCCACTTAGATGCCAGATATACAAGTACAAAACCATTCCAAATATGAAAAACAAAGGCCAGAATTTTCCCAAGATTGTTCTGTGATATTCTTCCTATTAAAAAACTGGTATGACAGGGGCCAGGAACCATCACATGGTTAATAAACAAACCATCACTCATGTTGTTAACGTGGGTTCTCAGTTTTTAGCTCAGAATCTTACTTGAAACTTATTTGAAAACTCACAAGGGACAAAAGGTTTGAGTTGAATCCAGACCTGCAATTTGCCTGTCAGGAGATTATCTCCCATATACATGTTAAGGAATTGCAGATTCTTTTGACTTAGAAGTTTAATGGCTCAGGATGTTTAATTTCTACTATTAGCAGGACTAGCAGTGAACGTCCTCATTCCATATGGCTGCAGTTGGAAAAATAAGAGCATCAAAATTCAAATTATTATCCAGATTAAATTCTTTTTATTTTTTATGCAAGTCAATTTCCAGATTTTCCATCAAAGTAGAAGCTTCATTGCGCTTTCTTGATGTTAGACCTGAACAGCTTTATCATAACCAGCCTCATTAATTCATCAGAAGCAATTTGCCCCCAAGTATGACATTACTATGGAAACCTGGAGAAAGTTTCTCCTTCTGACTTAGAGGAGCTTTTTATTTGAATGAACTGGAGATTCCGACAGCATAGAAACAGTAAGAACAAATGTAACATTACAAAGACCTAAACTACATGAAGCATGACTGAGCCTGATCCAAATTGCAAGCCTAACATTAGTATGTGAAGCTGAAATGGTTTTCCTGTTGTCATGTCTTAAAAGAATGAAAGCAAACACTAAAGACTTTGTATGTTTCTGATTTTCTATAGTGAATGAGTAACAATAATTATTAGTCTTGTATAATAAATCAACAATTAATTACCAGTTTGACAAGTCATAGAAGCTCAAAAAGGAGTTTGCAAATACAGAACAAGAAGGTTTCTCAAGCTGCTGTTATTTTCTGTGTTGTTTAACCCAATCCTGAACAAAGTAACATGTAAAGTTTTTATGAACAGCTATCTAAATTATTCTGCACTAAAACAACTTAAAAAGAAACATATAGACAGATAATTTTGGTAAAAGGGTCATTTGTAGTTTTTGACTTCTACTAGTATCTTTGCCAGTAAATGATAAGGAACAATGTATAATGAAATTTGATTTTCATTTAATATGCTTTGGAATCTCAGATGTAGGTTTATTATGTTTTTAATCAAATTAAAAGTGAAACAACATTAGTTACACCACCAAATTTTCATCAAACTTTTGTTGAAAATTTGCTTTCAGATGCTGTCTGTGATATGAAGACAAGTCATACATGAAAGAACAGATTTACTATGGTATATGTTTATTTAATTAGTATTTATTTATTTACTTTTTAGGACAATTACAAAGTTGTTGTTGTTTTATAAGATTTTATTGTCAAAGTTGCTTTGTACCAGTCATGAACAAATGGAATGGGTAGATAATTTTATGGAAAAATAAATAGGTAGGGTTTTGAGTGTGTAACATCCTCTGTAAGCACCACTTTAAGCAACAAAACCATGTCTAGGTTTTCAGTAGTTCAGAAGATAAATGTATGCAACATTCTCTATTGTAAAAGAATATTTTAGAGAATTTAAAAAAACACAGGAAGTCCTCAACTGAATTAATTTCATAGTCAAATTACTTGACTTCTTGTTTGCTAATTTTTGTAGGAACTTTAATTGGTAGTTATATTAAAAAGTAACCCCATTTTAGATAAAAATTTAAGTGTTGGGATTTTTTTCCTCATTTGTCACTAGAACAACAAATGGCAGTTCTATAGTAAGATATTTTTCAAGTTACATCATTTCACAGAGGCATTTCTTGCCATGCTGGCATTTCAAGAATGACAGCAAAGCAAAGAGCTGTAGTAACCTTTTTGTAAGGTGTGTATGCTCTATGTAAGGGTTCAAACTTAAAAATAAATATTTTTTTGTCCTTTTTGTTGTTTTCAGGGAGAGGAAGGGTTTGTCAGGAGATCCCAAATAGCTAAATGAAAACATTGATGCTCTAAATGAGAATAGGCTTTCTAAAATAACTTGATTCGTAGTCCCTTACTGATCTCCAGGCCACCAGCATGGGTACAGTTGTCAGCAGCAACATGTATTCCTGTTACAACCCAAAAGTTTTTCTCAGTCATGCTTAACTAACAATGACACAAGGCCTATAACAATAGTGAACTGAATGATTTATTACAATTCAACTTATGAGTTGCATAGTTCAATGATTTATCTTCATAAAATGCTAGTGACAGCCTCTACTAGGTATCAGAATGTTGTTAGCCCAAGTAAAGTATGATGCAAAGATAATATATTTTCATGATTTTTTGACTGTGGGCCCTATAATTACTTATTATGGATATGACAGACCACCTAATGCATAAAATGCAACAGAAAATCTGCAATGAAAAATTATTATAGCATTACAGTTCAAGTTCCTATCAAAAAGAAGTCTTACAGTGAGATGAAATTTTCTCACCCTAAAAAGTCTATATTTGCATTAATAATTTTTAAGAAAAGTTGCAGAAAGGAAAAAAAAAAAAAAAAAGATCTACCAAGTTTTAAATTCTCTATTTTCTGTTGTGATCTCACTTCTTATCTAAAAAGCAACTAAATTATTAAAAGGTGAGTGGATAGAAAAAAAATTTGGAAAAGACATCTCAGTTATTGAGAACTCCTGAAGTGGCACTTTATTCTTAAGTATAGGATGATGATTACTGATAAACATTTATGCTAAACTGTAAATGTTCTAACCTTTGCCAGATTTAACAAAATTTCTACCATCTTCCTTTATTTTTTTCCCTCATATAATTTATTTATTTTCTTGCCTACTAGAACAAAGAATAAATAAATAAAATATAAAGATATTTGTGAAGTAAAAAACAATAATCAAGTGGCTACTACAACGGTGTAGTTGGTAAAGAATTTCAACTTCTGAAATGTGTATTAGTACTCCACTTGACTGAAATAGTTAAATTTTTAAAATCTATCTTTATTCCCCCTAGCAAAATCCCTGAAGAAAACAGAACAGAAAACAAACTTACTATCTATAAACAACTTTTACACTCGAGTTTCAATCTTCAGCTTGTCTTCTGTAAAAATATAAAATTAACAATACCTACTCTGCTAACTGCTCATCCTTCTATTCACAGAAAGATCAATGCAAATCCAAGAATGGAGCTGCATTGCAAGGCAGGAATTTGTTCTAACAGTGGCTGTGGCATAATTATTGCCTTAATGATGATCATTCCAGTTTCTTATAAAGTCAAGGTTCAGTTATTACCTCTAAGACTAAGTTATCTCTGGAAACCTGAGTCACATTCTTCCTTTAGATATACACACATGCAGCTTCCATTAACTGTAAGGGTAGCTGCCCATGTAAAGTGATTGGATATCTTTTTCTTTTGAGGATGTATGTTGTGCAATGGAGCCCTAATTACTGATCAGACCCTGACTTAACAGATGTAACCATTTCGGAGTACTTTTTTTTTTTTTTTATCAGATGCCATTTACTAAGAACTCTATTTTTACTTTATGAAGAACTAACAATTTTTAAAAATATATTTATTAATTACATGACGTGCAAACTGCAAGCCAGTAAGCCTGTGGTGGTGCAGTTCTTCCCCCCACTGGCCTCTTTGCTGGGCTGCTCAGTGCTTGGTGTGATTCCAGCCCCCCTCCTGGGCCACACACCAGCCTGGGGAGATAAGCACTGCTAGTGGCAGTGAGCCAGAGCGTCAAGGTGCCCTTTTAACAAGCCTGGCTCCTGCTCTCCTCATCACTGGGAATCAATGATAAACAGCCCATCACCTACTAACATCCTGGCATACTTGTATGTGGGATGTGGTCAAGGAGAACAAGAACACAATCGCACATCCAGCCAGTTCTTGTGCTGCTGAATACTTCATTGTTCAAGCTGGGCCAGAGTCAAAAGTATCTGACTGAAGTCAATTATCTTGGACCCTATAAGTTAGCACCCCAAGTGAGATGCTTTGAGCTCTCCTGGATCATAGCAGGCCAGTGACCAGTATCTCCCCTGAGATGGGATGCCTCTCAGGTACCAAAAACCTTAAGGTGTCATCTGCTGTCAGAAACTATGGGAGGACAGAGCGAAGTCGACCCAGTCAAGTCTCAGTTATTACCTGTTGGGGAATGCCAACACATTGTGATTATTTATTCACAATTAATCCAATTAAATTAATCACAATTTAATCACAAATAATACATTGTATTTACTCACAAGCTCGAGAAGAGGGAAATTTTAACTTTGACATAACTTCCCTTTCACCCACTCTCTCCCTCTGATTACTGATGTATTTGGATATACACAGTTATTTTCCTGAGTGTGGGTACATACTTATTCCACTGGATCCAAATACTTTTGCCTGTGTGTGTTTGTACACCTTGTGTTTGTGAATGCACATGTATATATATGTTGACTTAAGGTACCATATAGTAAGTTAGTGTGAATCTTGTCATCTTCGAATCTGTACTTAAGTCACTATTTTAATCATAACATATTTTACTGACACTTTGTAAATCTTTAATTTGGTTAATAATTAAGTGCTGTTAGTCATTAATAAATCTTGATTTGCTGCTAAATCATTACCATATTACTACTTTCATCTGCAGCAAAAGTTTGATTTTATAAAGAGATAACATCTTATATCATAATACTAGTACATGCATTTCTTTCTCAGTAGTGAATTTCAGTCTCTCTGTTTTACAAAGATCTCCTGTTTTAATTTAGGTACCCATAGAACACTGGGACAGATTCAACATGGATGTGGAGAGTTTTGCTTTTCTAGGTCCTGCTGGTGTGTCCACATTAAGGAAAAGTCTTATCTGCCCATATTTACTGTTCTAATTCAGTGTCTCATCACACACTTAAACATGTAAAATATGATAAGCGGTATTGATAAATATTACCTCGGATAATTTTTCAAAGTATTTATATTTCTGAATAATACATCTTTGTAAGTGTATATTTAAATCCAAAGCAGAAAATTCTCTTCAATGCCATAGGTATCTATGCTTTATGCATACATATAGAGAGGCTTCTTCAAAATAGCTTACGTATACTTTTTTGTAGCATTGGAGGTGATGTTAGTATGTTGCTTTGGATTTTGACAATGATTATGTTGATGTGAGCATTAGAAATTAGTGATTAAAAGATAATTCTTTAAGTCAGAATTGTGATGACAACAAAGGGATAAAATAGGCACTTGATAGGTAAGAACGAGGTAATTTTATATACAAGATAGAGAATAGAGTATCTATATTTTTTTCTAGCTATGCTTTTATTGTTTTAAAATCTTTTACTCCCATGATGACTTTTCCATTAAGCAAGGTTTTGAGGAGATTGTACTGTGAATAAAATTTAGAAGGAGTTACAAAAATACAGGGTCTTTACTCATATATGGCAGGAGGCAAATACTGAACAAAGGTCAAATTTACAAAGCAGAAGAATGGACAACTCAGTTAAGCAAATTTTCTTCAGGATCAGGAGGTATTAATTTAATGCAGGTTGATTCCCTCACTGTCAGAACAGATTCAGTAATTACGAGTGGGCACGGTATATACAAATTGAATTGGGAGCGAATTCTTTTATAATGAAATCTAGTAGTAGTTGTAACTGGGAAAAGCTACTGCTTCTCCATTACAATGATTTTGATTATCATAGACTGTTAGGTGTGAAAGATACTGCAGCTCATCTAAACCAGCTCCCTGAAAATTTAGGCTTTTTCCATATGCTGGCCTAAATTCTCAGCTGGTATGGATGCCCGTAGGTTCAGGACTTCAGCAGAGGTGTTTTACTTCAATCACTGTTACAATTATCTCTCCAGTCGCATTAACCTCAGCTGAACTCTCAGTAGCTTAAGAACAAAGATATATTTATGTGGATTTTTAATAATTTTTAAATTTATTTATTTTTGAGTCACAGAATTTAAAAATTCCGCTGATAATATCACTATTCAGATCCTTTAATCCCACTGTTATTAACTAGCAGATACAGGGATGATGTGCATGTGAGGTAAATATGATTGTGTGTGTTTCCCCTGTGCCAGCTTTCCCTGTGTCCTACCGATCGTATTGACAGGGCTGTTCCATTCCTGGCTCTCCTCTGTTACAGCTGGTGCATTCAGTCTGGATTTCAAAGGTGACACTTCTAGCACCCAGCTAGAATTAGCATTAGAATTCGTATTAGCACTGTATTAGTGCTCAGCTCTCATCTCACTGCTGTGCTGAATAATCACAACTGTACAGTTGTATTTGAAAGACCTGCCTTTTCTTTCTTGTCAGGTGTGGGCTGCAGTCATTCCTCATTTTCTGGAAGTCTGGGGAAACTTTGCTGAAATTCAGGGTTCATCTAATGCTGTGGCAATGTCCTGGTTGGGGCTAGAATAGAGTTCCTGTTGGTTTGGTAGCGGGAGGAGTGCTGCAGCACCCTGAGACCCCCGGGGCTCCCCAGGCCCCAGAGACTCTCACAGGCCTGTGTGTGGGGGTGGGGGGAGCACAGCTGGAGGGCTGGGCCGGGATTGGCTGATATTCCATGTCATGTGACATTGTGCTCACTATATAAAGGCAGGAGTGGGCCGGGAGAGGCTGCCACTTCTGGGAGTGTGGCTGTGGGGCCTTTGTGTTCGGGATCACTGGCCGAGAGCAGGCGGGTGGTGAGCAGCTGTATTGTACATCACCTGCTGATATTGCTGTCAGCGTGTTGTTCTGTCACGGTTATTAAACTGTTTTTATCTCAACCCGCGAGTCTCCCCTTACCCCTCTGATTCCATTCCCAAGTGGGGGGAGGGTGGGTGAGTGACTGTGTGGCATTTAGCTGCTGAGTAGGCTCAAACCACGACAGTCCTTTTTGGTGCCCAACATGGGTCACGAAGGGTTGAGATAATAACAGATTTGATCTGTGGGTACTATCAAGTTTGTTATAATGCCGACTGCCCATCCTGTTATAATGTCATTTGCTTGGCTCCTAAAATCGTGGGTTTTGTTGCTGCAGTTGTGTTATACATCACATTACTTACCATATATAGTCCCCATGTTGTTGCTTATTACCCGTGGGAAATGGATTAAGATTTTTGCCTTGCTGTATTATGTAACTCTAATTTATGGCATGATAAAATCTTCGGTCCTGGGAGTTATGGGGCACCTACTGGAGTGGGTTAGTAACTATACCCTCCACCTTTTCTCCTCGGAAAGCCCACCCAAGGGGGAGATACCTTTTTCCAACTTCCCCTTCTCCAAGCTACTTGCAAGTATACTTGAGAATGCTGAGAACTCTGAATATCCATGGAATGCTCATATTAACATCGTTGTCTTGTTGCTGGAAGCTGTAGTGTTCCTGAATGTGGTTCAGGTTCTGTTTCAGGTTAAGCAACTGTTTCTGGACACCACCCAGAGGTCTACTCCAGGGTTGCAGAGTTATGAGTGGCTGGGAGTGTGGGGTAGCATGGGAAAGTACCTAGGGCAGTGGGGACCTCCAATGTTTTGGGACTTCACCCCTGAACAACTGAAGAATCCTGAGAAATTAGTAAAATATTTAGAAAAGGTGTGCTGTCATCCTGACACCTCAAGAGAGACGCAGATCATTGCAACATGCTGGGGCCTGGCCCATACCTACCGAACCCTGCTTGCCACCATGCAGTACCCTCAAAAGGAAGACGTCTCGGCATCTGCGAGCAAAGCAACCGGCACTGCAACCACTCTGACACCTCCACCAGCTGCAGCCACTCCAACTCGAGTGACAGACACTGCAGCCAATCCGACCCCTATGATAAGTAGTGCAGGTGAACCTGGAGAATCAATCCACGACAGTATCAGTTGCTCCCATACAAAAGAAGAAATACACTAAAAAATCCCCTTGCATTGTAAAAGATGATGATGAACCAGGGCCGTCACAAGAACAGGAGGAGGAGGCAGAGCCAGTGGTAATCATCCGATCTCTATCCCTGAGTGAACTACGAGACATGAGAAAGGATTTCAGCTGCAATCCAGGTGAACACCTCCTTGCCTGGCTGCTCCCATGCTGGGATAGTGGGGCCAACAGTGTGGAATTAGAAGGTAGAGAAGCCAGGCAACTGGGATCCCTGTCCAGGGACGCAGGCATTGACAAGATTATTGGAAGAAAGACACAAACGCTCAGCCTTTGGAGACGACTACTGTCAGGCGTGAGGGACAGACATCCCTTCAAGGAAGATCTTACATGTCATCTAAGTAAGTGGATTGCCATGGAGAGAGGTATCCGATACCTGAGGGAACCGGCTGTGCGGGAGATGGTTTATTATGATCCAGACAATGCGTGGCTACCCACAGACCCAGATGAAGTCCCATGCACCCGGCCCATGTGGCGGAAGTTTATACGGAGTGCTCCATCTTCACATTCGAATGCACTAGCAGTATTTGACTGGAGAGACGAAGAGGGCACCAGGGGAGACCCGGGGTCGACCCCTGGGATTCTGGAGTCAAGGATATAGAGGATCTGAAGCCCGTTATACTCCAACTGAAAAAGAGATACTGGCAGCATATGAAGGGGTCCGAGCTGCTTCAGAAGTGATTGGTACAGAAGCACAGCTCCTCTTGGCACCCCGACTGCTGGTACTGGGCTGGATGTTCAAAGGGAAGGTCCCCTCAACACATCATGCAACTGATGCTACGTGGAGTAAGTGGGTCGCGCTCATCACACAGTGGGCTCAAATAGGAAACGCCAACTGCCCAGGAATACTAGAAGTAATTACAAATTGGCCAGAGAACAAAGACTTTGGAATGTCACCAGAGGAAGAGGTGACCTGAGCTGAAGAGGCACCACCATATAATGAGCTACCAGCTAATGAGAAGCGATATGCCTTATTTACCGATGGGTCCTGCCGCATTGTAGGGAAACATCGGAAGTGGAAGGCTGCTGTGTGGAGCCCCACACGATGGGTCACAGAAGCTGTTGAAGGAGAGGGTGAATCCAGTCAATTTGCAGACGTGAAAGCCATCCAGCTGTCCTTAAGTATCGCTGAGCAAGAAAAATGGCCAGTCCTTTACCTCTACGCTGACTCATGGATGGTGGCAAATGCCCTGTGGGGGTGGTTGCAGCAGTGGAAACAGAGTGGCTGGCAGAGTAGAGGCAAACCCATCTGGGCTGCTGATTTGTGGCAAGATATTGCTGTTCGGATAGAGAACTTGGTTGTGAACGTACGCCACATAGATGCTCATATACCCCAAAATCGAGCAATGGAAGAACATGAAAACAACCACCAGGTGGACCAAGCTGCAAAGATTAAGGTGGCCCAAGTAGATCTGGACTGGCAGCATAAGGGTGAAAAATTTATGGCTCGCTGGGCCCATAACTCCTCAGGCCATCAAGGAAGAGACGCAACATACAGATGGGCTCGTGACCAAGGGGTGGACTTAACTATGGACATTATATCACAGGTTATCCATGAATGTGAGACATGTGCTGCAATCAGGCAGGCCAAGCGGTTAAAACCTCTTTGGTATGGAGGGAGATGGTTAAAGTATAGATATGGGGAAGCCTGGCAGATTGATTACATCACGCTCCCACAAACTCGGCATGGTAAGCGTTACGTGTTCACAATGGTAGAAGCAACTACCGGATGGCTGGAAACACATGCTGTGCCCCATGGCACTGCTCAGAACACTATTCTGGGACTTGAAAAACAAGTCCTGTGACGACATGGCACCCCAGATAGAATTGAGTCAGATAATGGTACTCATTTTTGAAATAATCTTATAAACACCTGGGCAAAAGAACATGGCATTGAGTGGATATATCATATCCCCTATCATGCCCCGGCCTCTGGGAAAATTGAGCGGTATAATGGGCTACTAAAGACCATGCTGAGAGCAATGGGAGGTGGGACTTTTAAGCACTGGGACACACATTTATCAAAGGCCACCTGGTTAGTCAATACTAGAGGATCTGCCAACCAGGCTGGCCCTGCGCAGTCAAACATTCTACGTACTGTAGGTGGAGACAGAGTCCTGGTAGTGCACCCCAAAAACCTGCTGGGGAAGACCATCTGGGTTATTCCTACTTCAGGTAAAGGTAAGCCCACACGTGGAATTGCCTTTGCCCAAGGACCCAGGTGCACTTGGTGGGTAATGCAGAAGGACGGGGAATTCTGATGTGTACCTCAAGGGGACTTAATGTTAGGTGAAAATAGCCAATAAACTGTATTAGATTAATCACCACAGCACCCTATCAATGCTTTGTTATGGAAAACGTGAATTTGGATGAAGTTAGGACTGGTTTCAGCAACTGATGCCCAGCGACTGCCGCAGACTGTGAATACAGACACCATCAGATGCATCAGCCACCAGCTCCAGCTGCAACAGAGACTGCATGCCATCCTCCTGCCAGGTCCAAGGACACCTCTGCCCTACTGACCGAGCACCGCTCCTCCTGCCTGAAGGGGCTGTTACGGCAGATGGAACCTGAAGCTATGGACCAAATGAACTCATGGTACATCCTGCAGTGATGGACCATGGACTGAGGAAATGACATCTGTGTGCATATGTCTTTGACCAAGGAAGAGGATAGTAAATAACGAGAATGTATTAGAAATATGGAAGGTGAGCATAATGCAAATGATATGGAATAAGGGGTGGACACTGTCCTGGTTGGGGCTGGCCTAGAGTTCCCGTTGGTCTGGCAGCGGGAGGAGCTGCAGCCCCCTGAGACCCCAGGGGCTCCCCAGGGCCCAGTGCCCTCACCTGTGTGCGGGGGGGGGGGGGGGGGCACAGCTGGAGTGCTGGGCCCGGATTGGCCGATATGCCATGTCATGTGACATCATGCTCACTATATAAAGGCAGGAGCAGGCAGCGAGGGGCTCTCACTTCCGGGAGTGTGGCTGTGGGGCGTTTGTGTTGGGGATCGCCGGCCGGGAGCAGGCGGGTGTCGGTCGGCGGGAGGTGAGCAGCTGTATTGTACGTTACCCGCTGATACTGCTGTCAGCGTATTGTTCTGTCACTGTTATTAAACTGTTTTTATCTCAACCCGCGAGTCTCCCTTTGCCCCTCCGATTGCCTCCCCATTCCCAAGTGGGGGAGGGTGGGTGAGCGACTGCGGGGCGTTTAGCTGCTGACCAGGCTCAGACGACAACAGGCAATATAATGCAATGTATATTTGAAGAATAGATAGTTTGATTCCTTTTCATAGGCATAAGGTTTAGTCATTTAAATTGCATACTCCTCTTTGACAACCCCTAGCGAAAGGTGCAGATGAGAGGAAATGCTGCCATGTTGAACTGGCAGGGAAACAGAGGGGCTGGAGACATTTCCAAGTTTCTTTGCTTCTTATAGCTTCTTTTATGGTGAAAGGCTGCTTTCATTAGATAGTTCCTCCTAAATGAGCACAATGAATATGCTTTTAAAACCTAAGACAGAGTTCATGGACAGAGTCAGAGTACTTGCTTTCTGCTGAATTTCTTCTTGACTTCAACATATAAATTGCATTGTCCAAGAGGAGTCTGTGAAAGGCAATACTCAGTAAAATGCAAAACAGTCCTGCAATGCTAGCATTTTAATTATGTTTTTATGGTTTTCTTAAAAAAACACTGCCTAAGGTCCAAATATTCTTATTGTGGTTCTCTTTGAGACAGAGTATATTTTATTACATTTTATTTTACATGTGCCTGCTACTGTGCCCCTAACAAAGAAAACATAATGTAGAAAAAAATATATTTTTAGTTAATGAAGTGGATCATTTCAAGTGATCACTACATTAAGACTTTACTCTGATTCACTAAGAAATGTATTCTTTTTTTTTTTTTTTCTGTTGGCTTTCTGGTTTTGAAAAAAATGCACCTACTTAATACAAATGAAAAATTAAATACATGCAAATTCTGGAGTAAAGATATTCTTGTTGGGGCAGGGAAATGCCATTTGAATTTCTCCCTTGCAGTGGGTCTAATACCTACAAAGTTCTATGGTGGGGTGGTGTTTTATCACTTTTTTCTTGAAGGCTTTCGATAGAAGAGAACAGGCTGTTTTCTTTTAAAATCCAGATCCCAATGTCCTCAGCAAATGCTTTCAACATTTTAGACCTGGCTATGTCTGCAGTAGCGAGCAGTGCAGCAGCATAGGAGTGGATCTGCAGGGCAGAACAGTTCATGCTGAGACCTGAAAGTCCATACAATGTCATTTGCACAGACTGGAGCTTGCTAGTTTGCACTTCATTTCATACGAAGAAAATATATTCCTCAGGCTTTGAGACTGATACTAATACAAAACAAGGTCCACTGTGTGGGACACACATAGTTACACACACTCCAGCAACAAACTAAATGTAATTTACATGTAAACCTGTACCTCCACCTCTATAGGTGTCTGGTTTATTCACAAAACTGCCTTCTGCTGTGTGGAGTTCACTGCATTTGTTTATGGCTGCAGAACTGGTCTAAAGCAAGGTTAAGCCCAGCCTCAAGGTGTCACTAATAGGGTCTCAAGCACAGCATGGGCAGTCATTCAAAGAAAATCAGTCTGCAGACATAGTACTGTTTGGCTCTGGCAGTGGAGTATTCCAAGTTGAAAGAATACATTATTTAATGTAGTTTAATAAAAATAATAATGAAGAAAGAATAATTCATTGGTCATTGGTATTTTCTAGATTCTGCCCATATTTGATACTTTTTTTCTGATGGGGAGCAGTGGGTTTGTTTCTTTTACAGTTCATGCCTCTGCAACAGAGGCAGAGGTTCAGCTAAATCCTTGTAAAAAGTGTGATATGGTGTTTAGAAGAACAGTTCAATGTTTCTGTTGTTTACTATGTGAGTCATATGTACAATGATAAAATGATAAAAAGGATTTTTGTATAAGATTAAGACATGAAAAGTGCTGCTGTGTGAATTTCCTTTCAGAAAATCTTATGCCTAGAGCTTTGTCTATCTTCTAAACAGAAGCATAATTAAAGTGTTACAGGTGCTGATCTAAAAGTATTGCCAAATGAAAACATAACGCTATTCTAGTGTACCACAAGTAAGGTGATAAAGCTTGATCACCTCTTCCTCATCTTATGCTTCAAGCTGTCAATCATGAATTGACAACTGCTAGAAAATGTGCATTGAAAGACCTGTTTGGATATCTGAGACACATTTAGGCCCCAGTGTGGCAGAGTATTTAAAGATGTGCATGAGTTTCATACCCTTGAGTGACCTCCTACTGAAGAATGCTTTTAAATATTCTTGCTGATTTGGAGCCTTCACTAAGAAGCTTGTCTCAGGGATTTCAATAACAAAAAAAAGTTACAGTTGATTTTGCTGTTGGTCACAAAAATGCCAGTTTACCTTTAGCCACATGGAGTATTTTTCTGCATTTATTATCTTTTTTTTCTTACTGACATAACCCTCCCCACCAAGTTCTGTTTCGTTTGTAATTCTCTTTGTATTCTGTTTGTAATTTGTTTGTACTCTAAGCCAAAGTGAAAGTGTTCAAGTTGGGCACCTCTGAGAAAATCTAAGGAAATAAGAATTATTCTGTACTCCTTTTCACTGAATATTTCAGTGTTATGAAATTAAAAGTTACATATTCACTTTCCTCCCCTATCTGGAATACCTGGTTATTTTATTTTTATGTATTATTTATCCAGCATGAATATGCAATGAGTAGGCACTATCTCTACCATGCTCCTGTAGGTATCTGAACTTCATTAGTCTAAAGAGAAGAAAAAGCAAAGTAGGCTACCTGCTGTATTCTTTTCACAATCTAGCCATCTAAATATTAAATATACAGTAAATATTATAAGTAATTGTAGTGATACTGAAGGGCTTAAAATTCAGAAAGGCTCCTCCCAGAAAGCTAAAGAAATATATCAATATGGATAAATGTGATAGAATAATAGTCATAAAACAAGTACTTTTAAGTTTCATAAGATGAAAAGGAAAGTTCTGGTTAGCTCAAAATATCAAGATGCTGAGCATATAAATAATAACAATAATAATCAGTGCAGAATGGCATCTGGTAAGTGACTGTAAAAACTATAAAATGAAGTTAAAACTTTATGAATACAATGCTATTTCTAAGATGTTTTATTTCTTATAATTTACAAGAAAAAATAAGAAAAAATAAATATAAACCCTTTTCTGAAAATAATTGGGAGGTTTCTTGTTTGTAATGTGTATGCTGGATAAAGAGTATGTAAATTACCAGTTTCAGTAATGACTATTGAAATTATTTGAAACCTAAGAATAGATCAGATTTTGCATTAGCATGTGTGTGGTTTTAAGTAAAGAAAGTTGATTGTGTTCTATGTACTCTTAAAGATGTAGATAACTGTTTTCAGGTCTAAAAGATGATGATATATTATCTGGATATGGGCCACAATGCTGCATGGTAATTATAGTGTTGTCAGTTAAAAAACAGATAAAGCCAGATGCTGATCTGGAAAGAGTTTTGAGGAAGTTAGGAACAGTTATGCTAAGTGATTAACATGCAGACATATTCTATTTCTTATTAAAGATTAATTCTGTAGCCATTCATTGAGATGATTACCGATGAGCATGTACAAAAGTCCGTACTTTTCAAGGGTAGCAGATTGCATTATTAGAGCCAACATTTTCTGACTTGACATGGACTGGAACAGAGAAAGAAAGTAGTGTAAAAAGGAGTATTTGTTCATTTAAAAAAGCATCCTTTCTGTAAACTGAAACACATGTAGAGATCCCAATTTCCAGGTATATATATTTTCATATTTAAGGCACAATAACAATATAATCTTTTTCCCGAGAACAAAGAAAGTGAGAAGAGCAGTGAGAGGAGAGCAAGAAATCTGTGCTTGAAAAGCTAAAATTGTTTCAGCAGTTGCACAAGATTCTGCAAGTGTCTAAGCTTAGAATTTGCAAAACATGACTTTTTTTCTGTCATGCAAGTGCAAAGAGTCTTTCATCTGGTTTTATTCATTTTCAGTAAAAGAGAGAACAAAAAAATCATTATGAGTTTGACCATTATTTGCAAGGTTTATGGTCCATTTCATTGAAATCACCTGTAATCAACCTCTTATAAGAATAGATTTGAATGTCATAGTCAGTAGCGCTGTGATTATATGTATTTGCTCTAATTTCAGTTTACTGCACAACAGTATTAACTATGGAAAACTGAAAATTGCCTACCTTCCTGTGTTTGTTTGTTTGTTTTAATACAGCCTATATATACAAGTCTATAGTATTTAATGCTGAACGTTGATCTTTTTGTGCTGGCATTAATTTGCAGAGAAAACTCAGTATAAATAAATAATCACCAATGGGCAAATTTTGGCATGCTTCCAACTGTTCACCTTAAAAAAGAACCCTGAGCCTAAACATGAAGACAAAATTTGTCATAACTGTTTAGGTTTTGTTGGAGAACACAGTTTTCCATCATTAAAATCCCTTCAAGGGCTTCATTTCCCACTTTTTTATCTTATTGATCATCTGGATAGCTGAAAACTGAATAAAATTAAAAATGAAAAGGGCTTTTCTGATCATAAATCCTAAAACAGATTATATAGTTAGATAGCTTATTGCATATAGTATCTAAAATATTACCATAGGAAGAGCTGTGGTTTTTTTTCCAGTTTAAAAATACGATTAGCTAAATACAGAAAAGCACAGCTCTAGTAATTAAAGCCTGGTGATTTTTTTTTTGATTGATATTAATGGCATATATTGCTGTATATTTGAGCACAGCTGAATGTTTCAAACAAAATATTGCTGGTTTATTTTGCTATAGTCAGAAATACCAGTGCAAACTTGTACTGAATTAGAGCCATTAGGCAGGAATACCAACTACACCATCATCCACAGATGAACCATAGGCTAGCTGGCTAAAATGAAAACAGTGACAGTGAGCCCCAGACAGGGTGGGTATTGCCATTGGCAGAGAAAATTTGACTGGATTTCAGGATTCCTGGATTACAGGGAATCCACACAGTCATTGCTGAATACCCAGGAAAACCTGTCTCTTCCAGCACCTCTGAAGCTTGTTCATGTGTCCCTCTCTGCTCTTCTCTAGAGTCTTCCCACCTTGACTATTAAGGGTTTCATCTCCTAATCAGAATTTATAAGAAACTACAATATAAAATATTTATACAACAGTAGGAACTAAAGACCAGTATGCAGCTTTATAGCCCTACATTGCTTTAGTGCTTCATGGATTGGTAATGATATTATTCTTTCCCTATTTTATTCTTAAACATTGTAACTGAATTTTGGGTTACATTCACACATCAAAATTACAAGGTTCTGATCTGATGTAGCAGATGTTATGTTGTTAACTTCAGAAATTTTGTCAATGTATATCAGCAGACTATGTAATCTAGCACTCATTAATAGCCACTGAATGAGTCAGTGCCTTTTACAGGAAGATTTGATCACACAAGATTAACAGTATTTTGCTAGTTTTGTAGTTTTCTTCAGTGCATAACTCGACCAGATGTTATCTTTCTAAATTCTCCATTATGTGTTAAACTCTTGTACTTTTTTGGTATTTGTTAATCTAGTCCTTCTCCATGTCTGTAATAAGCAAAACATCTGTTCCTTCTTGTTCAATCAAAGTGCTTACCTCAAGAGTCCTACTTTTAAAATAATGTCATTTAAATAGAAATCCTAGATGGAGAGAATGCATTTGTTAACATATTTAATTTGCATATGAAACCAGCTTTTCCAGAACTCAGCAGGGAATTTGTAGTGGCAGCAGTATGTTTTTTTTTTCTCAACTTGTATACCAGAAAGTTACAGTAGAAAAAAAAAAAAAAAAAGAATGCAGATAAATATATTGATCATCTTAGATGAGAGAAATCAAACTGCAATGAGAAGTCATTGTTGTGCATTTGGGATGTTCTCCATTCTAAACATTCCAGCTGAAAATTCTTTGAATAGAGCTGTATTCTAGCCTTAATACTCAGTCTTGGTTTATGGAAAGATCTGTTAAGCTTGACTTTTTTTAAGTTCAAACAAAATAATTCCTCAATATATATGAGGTATGTAATAAAATATTAAAATAAAATTAACTCATGCAGCTGTACAAACTTACACCCTATAGTAGAATATACCATGTATCCCAATAACAATGTAAGTCCCTGGAACAGAGCATTACCCCATTAAGCAAGGAAGGTTGACACTACTACCTCTAAAACATGTGTAAGTAAAAAGCAGATAAAAAGAGTGGCAGAGATAGAAGGGTGCTGAGGAGCACAGTTCTGTAAAGACAACAGTGAGCACTTGCTGAGTGATAGTGAGCAATCCTCATCAGCATTCATAAGTAAATTCCACAGTAAAATGTAGCAGTAAAAGGTTTGCTAAACAAACATAAAATTGCACTTGAATTTTTGTGTCAACTTTGTACCAGAACAGTTGAGAATGTTACTGTCATACTATAGAGATCCATAGGGATGGTTAATACCTGTAGCTAAGAGGACAACAGACTTAACTCGTGTTCATTTTGTAGTTAATACAGTGAAGAGTTCATAAAGCAGAAACAGTGTGATTTTCAGGAATGCACAGGAACAATGCCAACTTGTAGAAGCAAATATGCTTAATATGGGCAAAATACAAGGGCATTTTAAGTATTTTCTGATAAACTTCAGTTGCAGTAACACACACTGTAACAATTTTGTTTGGAAGTCTATAAAAAGGTGTATCTTCCTTTCTGAGTGTATTATCAGTAGAAATTCATTTTATCTGGGTTTTAATTATGTGGTTTTCTTTCTTCTTTGTTTGTCAAATGTAATGAAAGTGAAAAAAGAGCTTATAAATAAGAAAACTTTTCTCATGTTTAGTATATTAGGTTTTTCATCTACTCTTACACCAGATTGAACAAGCTTTGGTAGAAACATTTCTTACTGATACATTTTTTAAGAGGCTTCTGAGTCTTTTATTCACACTGATGAATATTCCAAGAGTATTCTAAGGTATAATGCTCCATGTTATTTCAGGACTTGATCTTGTATCTTAGACAAATATGTGGAAGCAGGGGAAAAAAATATTAATTAAATGTTGAGATATATCTGTTTGCCATTAATATTATTCCTTGTTCATAGAAGATAACATTCTTTTGAATATTGGAAAGTTTATCTTTCATGATACTCTACTGATATTGTGTATTCCCCCTAATTTTAGAAACAGCTTATTGTATTGCTCTGTGGTTTATTCTGGCAAATGACATTTTGGTAAGGTGACTTAGCACCTTTATCTAGGTGGAGAAAACATCATGCCTAAGAGGTGTTATAATTTGGAATTTGCTTTTAGTAGAGTGTTTGCTACTTACTTGTCGACTCACATAACTTGCCTCACAGTAATGACCAGAACAAACACTCTTTCACAGTTCTTCAATGACAGCTTATCATGTCAGGCAAGCTGTCCTCCTGCCAGATGCTACAGGAAGTACAAGAAGTATATAAATTCTTTTCGTTTTAAAAGATCTGGGTGAATGAACATATCCATATGCTTCACTGCTGTCAGTATTGGGAGGATGGTGCTCCCCTAAGATTATGGGTTTTGGCAGACATTTGCTGATTTTGCAGTGCCTCTGTGATGATGTCTTCATCTTTGGTGACTAGCCTCACACCACAATGACAGGATTAGTTGTGAGCTCACCTTCCACATGAGCCTTTCTCCTTCCTATTTTGATTTCCATTTTCTTGGAAATATCTAGCTTTTTAAAAAGGCAGCAATCACAAGCATAATGTGCCCTTTGGGCTTGTTACTATATTTAAATGGATTAATTAGTATTTTTCTTTCCGAACTTGATCATAGAAATAGTTAAGACATTCTTTACTACTAACTTGTGGCATATGGCCTTTTGATGGAAAGGTGAGTGATAATATCTGTAGTTAGATACAATTATACCTGAAAATGTGGACTCCTTGGTAGTTCCAAGACTTGTATTTATGATATAATGTTATTTTTTTTGTAATATTTACTTTAATAACAATTCCTTGTTATCACACCAAAATGATTTCATTTCTGCAATAGCCTTCATTAAAGCTTGCATAATGAGCCTGAGACACACAAAACACTTAAAGATAATAAATACTGGACTAAGTAAAATGTTCCAATGTTTTTTTGTTCTTCATAGGCTCTGGTCTCAGTGACAGGCAGTGGCATGAAGTGCGATTCCTAGCTAAGGAAAATTTTGCCGTCCTCACCATTGATGGCGATGAAGCTTCAGCTGTTCGAACAAACAGCCCTCTACAAGTTAAGACTGGAGAGAAATATTTATTTGGAGGTAAAAAAATATCAAAACAAGTACCTGCTTAAAGTGCTGTTCTCTTTTAATCTACTTAATAGGTGAAATGGAGATCAGGATGTAATTAATTCACGTAGGTCTTAATATGTCTAAAATGGCTGGGTGCTGCTCATCAAAACATAAAACACTAAACTTTATTTCACTTTTAAGAATCTTTCTACACCTCCTCATCCTTGCAAAAGAAACTCTGAGAAGTTCTGTAACAAGAGTCAATCTAGCTTGCAATGATTTCTCAGATCTCTGAACTGAAAGGGGAACCTCCATTAGTAGTTCAATTATATGAACTGAGAAGAGAGATAAACTTTATCTTTTAATGTTTGGAATCCTGAGAACAAAAACATCTGGTCTTAACTTTTTGCTGATTTCTTTAACAGCTGTCATGACTATGGGTAATTAAGAAGCTCTTATAAATTGAAGCCTTAGATTGTTCAGTATTTCTATCTGTTGGCAGTCCATATAATCAAGAGTTCTTGCAAATTGTAGCTTTAATATTTATTCCTCTTGCTCTTCTATGTTAGCATTTTGAAAATGAAAAAAAGGCCATCAAAACTCTTGGATTTTTAAAATATATATTTAAATTTCTATAGTAAAGAAAAATATTTAGCATGCCAAGAATATTTTTGTTACACTACTAACTTAAGGGGGAAGGTTGTTAAGTGTTTTTTAACTTAGATGTATTACTTTTTGTAGTGCTAGACAGGTTTTTTAAAAAGCATCCAATGCAACAATGACCTGCAATCTTGGGCAGTATTCTCAGCAAGCTCAAATGTGCTAAGATCAAAAAATGAGTTGTAAATTGTACTTTTGAAGTATCTCACGCATGTGAAGTTGCATCTGAAAGCTTCAGGCAGAAAATAAAAATTTTAAATGTAGAATTTATCAGTATTGAAAACTGTTTGTTTTTTCTTTTTTTCCCAAACTCACAAGGTGAATATCTAATCAAAATAAAATATAACTGTGATGCTATAATTAGTAATAATATTACATCTTTTCCAATATCCTTAATTCAGCTAATATCCTGAATAGGGTTTTTTAGCATATTGCTTCAAATAAGAGTTCTAGCATAGCCAGTTGCCACATGCTAAAGCATGAAGATTATTCTGTTGTCAAAATATAGTACCTTCAATTTGTCAGAACAGTCTGAGACATTCTCAATAAGTTATTAAGCACACATAGGAGAAAATGAAAATAAATGCCATACATAATACATCCAGTGTTAAGTTCTGTTAATTTTGATAAGTAAAACCCCCAGACCATTATTACATTTCTGGAGAAAGATTGATTGATTTCTTCTGAAATGCCTTTTACCTCTGACTCTTTGATTGCAAGGGACAAATTGTTTAATTTCTCCAGGTCGTTTTTATACCCTTTGTCAATCAAAATATTGGTTGATTTCTTGTTATTTCAGTTGTATTCTGAAATCTGTTTGATCTGTAATTGTTGACCTGTATTTTATAATTCTACCTTCCTTCCATAAAAAAAGTGTGCATGCAGATATTGTTCCAATGGGGTATGAAAGTCAATCATGAATTCACTGAAGTGTTTTTCCGAGATCTGTTCACCCAAATATATGGTCCCATTGTGTAAATTATGGTAAATTTTTTCCTTATTATCTTTTATAATCTGAAAGCTCTTCTAAAGCTATATCAAAACTCTAGCACTGTCCTCACCTTCATGTCCAATTTTATTTCAAAATAAGACGTCTGCATTTGCAACACTGTGCTTTTATGTTTTAGTTGACTGTAGCTGTGAATCTGACAAAGCTTTATTTCTGAGTTGGATCTGAGGAATGGATTTATTTTAGTATGCTCTCACATAAATATTGCTATATATATATGCTAGTTATTTTGCTATATATATCTGTTAACTAAAGATACTTGCAATTTAAAGACAGTCTTTTGGATACATATTAGAAACCAAATTTTTATACTCATGATCTGCATCTTATGAGGCAAATGTATTTTTGTTGTATTCCCTCTACACATATGTGTTCCTCCTTATTTTTCTTCATAAGCATTCCAAGTTATGGCTGTTAATAAGTAACATTTGCAAGAAGAGGATGTAGAGGTGAGAATAGTGGGGAACTTCAAACCTTTGCACCGCTTGGTAATTGTCATCAAAGGAGATGTTCTCATTAGTTTCATTAGGAGTAAGCTCAGATAAGAAAGTGTCAAATATTCTTTTTCTGCGAATATGTATAATTGGTTAGGAAAGGGACAACTGCCTCTTGAATTCAGAGGGTAGAAATTTGGGGTTTTTTGCAAACTGCTAGGTGGCTAGCAGAAAGAATTATCAATCTCTGATGATAAATTTTAAATGTGAAAAGGAATCCAGTAGATTTCTTTGCTAGAGGTCTGAATACAATAGTTACAGATATTTTGTATATCAAACCTTTGTATTATTAAAATTCAAACATACATCACAGATGCAGAAGTTAAATGATCAGTTTTAAAGATCAATGTTGTGATATTAATCCTATCCCACTGCCATATTTCTTGATCTTGCAAAACACTGAGAAAGCGCAGTCCATTGAATTAGTGTTTGTAGCATTTCTAGAAGTCTCTGAACACTCTTCTGATTTAAATTTTCCCATTTCATCTTTGAAAGAGATACCACACGTATGCAAATATTTTGTTCTCCAAACTTTACCTTTCCCTAATTTCAAAATAAGTATGTGTCTCTGTATTCTGGTCTCCTGGTGTCAATATAGCAAATAGATACTATAGGCAATGGTGTTGTCTTTACTGAAGAAAAGGTGTAAAGGTTGCATTTCACTGCTGCAGTGCAATATTTTCTCAAAAATATACTGGAGAATTTAAAGAGAAAAATAATTATGGTAAAATGGGTACTGCTTCAAAGTATTAAGGCAGACACTTGATAGAGCTTTTATGTGAAAATAACTACAGCTTTTATTGTAAGATGATTACCACATATTTGAATGTGAATTTTTGAGACAGTGTCTGTTTTTAAGGAAAATTATAATTTTCATATGTTGTTGTCATAACTTTGCACTGGATATATCCCATAATATTAGTTTTATTATAAAGTAGACAATCTATCAAAATTGGAAATGGATTAAAGATTGAGTGGGCAAGAAGAACCAAATGTATGCCAAATGTAATGATGAAAATTCCAGACATATTGGAAATATTAAACTGACTTTTACAAAGATTGGTTTGCAGTGATATCTGAAAAAGTCCGTAATATTATTCGCAGTATTTTGATTAGAATTTGATTATGACTCAGTCCGTTATAACTACATAAATAATAGGGGGAATGCAGAGACTTTAGACAGTTGTGTGTTTATTCCTGACATCAGAAAATTTGGCACAGGCAGGAACAAGCCTGAGTCAGAGTGTTCCCTCCCTCTTCTGTACAGGCAAACGGGTACAATAAGAGCCAGTTAAACACTGTGTGGACACTGAAGGCCTTAACTAAAGAATAACTTGCTTAGACACCGAATGGTATGCTAGGCCTCGAAAGTCAGCCTCGCTGTCTAGCAGCAGCCTCCAACTACCAATTTGTAAAAGTTGGCTTTTTAGAGAAGCCAGACCTGATTGACACTCAGTTTCCGTCAAACTAGTTCCTAAATATATTCTGGTTATTCCTTAGTTTATTCATTCATTTGAATAGAAATGCTCATCACTGACCACCAAATCCAGAGATTTACATCATGTACAGCAATATTTGAATAACGGAGATGTGGAAATTGGAATCTTTTGTGACTTCTGCTCATAGGACTGACTTTTCTAGTTTTGAAAAATCATAAGTAAACCATAAAAATAAATAATGAAGACTCTTTATTTCTCTGTTAGAGAATAAATTATGCTCAGTACTGTTATATTTGTGGGGTTTTTTCTTCCTTTGTGCCTAGCCTGTACTGTCTCCCAGTACTACTAAGATTCTCCCAAAGGACAGACAGCAATGATGTTTTATTCAAGCCTAAGAGTTAGGGGAAGCTGTAGATCAGGCATTTCTGTAGACTGCATGAATGAGTGCTGGTGTATGTGGGAGTGTGGGTGCTAATTGCCTATTGCCCTTCTGTATAACTATTCTTCTCTTCCCACTGGTTTTATATTCCTTCTCTTCCTTGTCTTGAATTTGGATTTTTGGAAAGAAGTGAACTTCCTTTCCCTACTAAGCTCTAGAGAATGATGTTTCTTTGTTGTTTCCAATTATCTGCATAAAACAAAAAGAAGAACAGAGAATTACAGAGTGAAAATGAGTCCATTAACCTTATTTGCACTTTTGGAGATAAAGGGCTTTTGTGAGGCATCTTAAGCTTGCACCAAAACACCTAATAGCTGCCTAGTGTCCAGAGGAAATATTTGATTAGAGATGTAATTTTGACTCGTTTCTATTTTACAGCATTTCTTTTTAATTGTGTTTATTTTCCCTTTCATTTTCACGGTTTAAGGATGGGGGAGTTTTTAGTATGAGTGATAAATCTTCACTGAGAACAAAGGTATGCAGTGAGCATCTGTCAATCCACTGTGTGCTGCTTTTTCTGACAAGCAAAGATGAATGGCCTATGCAGTAAGTTTCCTGTGGGACACCCATCTATGGCATATAGAAAATCCTTCTTTTCTCTACAACTATACAAACGCACTCTGTATCACATCTTGCTCCTGTAATAGAATTAATTTGTTTCTGAAAGTTGTGTTGGGCTAAAATCCCATAGAATTAGAAGTGGCAGAAGGAGGTGGGAGGAAGGAAGTCAAGCGAAAGAGAAAAAATGCCTTCCTTATATTTATATGTTCTCTGCTCTTCCATGTGGGAATCTTCCCTTCTTAAAACCTGTAGTCTACAACCAAAGCCTTTGAACGGTGTGCTTACATTTTTTTATCAAGTTATCCATTGTTATCATTGTGCAAACATGGTCATTAACAGCTGTTATAGTCAGGCTCAGACTTCCTAGGTAGTGTCACTGGGATCTCAAAAGTACTCAGGCTATCGTAAGTTCAAGTATTATCAGATAGAAAAGAGTCAGGGGATTTTTTTGTTACTAAAATTCAAATGTGTTCCGCAAAACTGAAGTTGAGTTATTGATGTTACACGACAAATGAACAAGACTCAACCAATGGCAGCTCAGGTTGTCTGTTACCTAATAAAGGAAATTAAAGTCACTGCTGACATTATTTTCTCAAGCCTACATCTTCTCACATCTCAGTAACGATGATGTTTGGTTGTATTTACATTTCTGCAGGTTGATCAGATTTTTAATGTGTCAGGGCTTCAGTATTGGTGGCCACTTCTTTCTTTTCTGTGTACGAACACAAGACTAGATGGTCAAGTTTACATCTATTGTGGAAAGGGTGTGATTTGAAATCTTTCTCCTCATGATCATAGCCCTACTATAAGCTCAAATATAAATCCATGAGAACACAAAGCAAGTTCAAAATAACTCAGAGTATAATGTGATATTGAGTATCTTTAGGAATCCTCCAAGGTCAGTCCTACAAAATAATGATAAACACAAGAAATTGAAATAAGAGAATTAGAATAGCTTGTAATTTTTAACAGCCCTTGTACATTGCATGAATTTTTAAATCCAGAGTGTTTATAAACCAGTAGATGAGTGAAGAATGCAGATGTACAGAATGTATAAACCTGAGCAAAGCAAGGAAGTGGTGGTATAGTAATTAAAAGCAAAAACAAAACAAAAGACAGGCAATTATAGGCACCTAAGCCTCTCGCTGCTATTTAATACATGATTCGGGTTCTTTATCTGCTCTTTTCAGCTATGAACATCATCTGAATTCACACTCCTTTTATACAACTGCCAGAATTGGAGTTGATCAACATTGCCCATTAACTCTTTATATGCTTTTTTCATCATGTTTAAAGTTTTATTTATTTCATTCAGATAATTTGAATGTTAGACAAATGAGACCAGGTAAAATAATGGTGACATTCTGTAGTTAGTTTTAGTAAAGTCTGTAGTATTGTTAGTGATGTTATAATATGTCAATCCACCAACACATTCTATACAACAGTACAAGCAGAAATACAGGAGATAGATTGATCTGCCAAAGAAAAACAGGTGCAGACAGAAAACTGATACTTTGTGCAAGCAAATAAAAGTTCAAATATATGATAATGTGAGTTTAGGAATGTGTATATGGGAGCATGAGACTTTCTGGAATGACTTTAGCTTTTTAGCAAAGGCCTATTAGAGATGAGAAATATCTGCTCACTGAAAAATGAATGAATGAACATTTGAGATATGCTGTGCTTGTTACACAACATGAATCTCTTGCTAACCTGAAGATGTTAGCCACAGAGTATATATCTAGAAGTTTCTCAGATAAATAAAGTGAAGGAAATTAATCTCTTTTGCTTTGTTTTCTTGCAAGAACTAGAGCAAATTTCTGTGTGCATCAGATAAGAGAATAACACATTTTTCAATACATTTTCTTTTCTCATATTGGCATTTAAAACCAAGAAATAGCAAAAAATGACGAAGAACATGTACCATAGAGAGTAAATCTGCATGGACATGGGAAGGCATCAACAGACCTAATGGAGCTCTGTTGTCTGTAATTCTGTGTGTATGTAATGTTTCCTTTTTCACTAAGTACAGCAGTCATATGGTTGCCCCAGTCTCAGTCAGAAGCAAATTGTATAAAAACTCTGAATATTACAGAAAAGTCAATTGAAAACAGAGGAAATTCCTAACATGCTATGGTTCTTCACTCCAAAGGGAAAAAGAAGGGCTTGTAAAAATCAGTAACACTTCTGAAGAAAAACTTTTGTAGAAGGAACTGCATGGTGAAGACCCAGAAGAGAGCTATTGAAAACACACTCAAAAGTGACAATTCTACCTATGTTATATATGTCCCTCTTGCTGGTGCTGTAGTAGGTCTATCTACAAGCTCTTTGGTACCAGTAGCTGAAAAAAATGCCTACATGAGGGGAAAGGCAGATATTTCAACAAGCAGCAGATGTTGGGAGGAATGTTAACCAGTACTAATTACTAGGCAGTAATAACTGGAGTTGTATGGTTTTAGAACACTGAAAATCATGTAGTCTATTGATAACATTAGGAATCACAAATACGTCTATGTGAATGTGTTGAATTGTGTTGTGAAAAATACGCACATGTGCTTTCCCAGTCTGTGAAAATAATCACACTACTAAGTAGTGGAGTATGCTAATTAATATTTGAATAGCACTTCCACCTGTTCTTCAATGATATCCTGGCTCTGCTTCTAGATGTATGAATGTTCTTACTGTTCACAACCACAATTCAACACACCTACAGAAGAAAATAAAAAAGAAAAGAAGGTAAATTCTTGGTGCCATCAATAGGCTATACTGTTACCAGAGGATTTTCTCGTTTTGGGGATTGGGTGTTTTCAGCGGCTTTTCCATAGTTGTTAAAGTATCTGTGATTTTCCTCTTTAAAATAATAGAACCTTGTTGGAAGTGTTGGAGGCACAAAGCAGTGGAAAATTGCAAAGCCCAATGTTGCTGAACACCTGGTGCCCAGAGCAGAGACACAAGATAGGGTGAAGATCCAGTAATTTGTACTGTCATGCACTGGGGAGAAACACCAAGTGAGGTGAAAGCCATGCAGTCCGTTTTGCTTTTCTCAATAAAATTTTGCACAACTGCTCAGAAGTTATACCTAGAAATGTTTTGTGATGTTGCTCAAGGAATGGTGGCTTGACCACAGTCCCCCCACACACACACTTGACATGCTTGGCAGTATGGTGGCTGTATATCAACCTGAGTTCATGCCTAACTTAGAGGGATGAGAATTTGATACCAAATTGCAGGGACAGATCAATGGTTTGTTCTCCTCACCCCTACTCAGAAAGGATGCCTTCTGGTAGGATTTGTGACCTTGGCTACGCCAAGAGCCTACCTGGGAAACTGAGCCTGTGATTGCTATTGGTTTTGTCTGTAGACCTATATAGCTCTTCTGCAGTTCAGTGCATTTATTGCTGGCAATCTCAAAGAATCTGCAGGTGTTGCATAAGAATAAAGCTTACTATTCATGAACCTGACTGCTCTTTTTGAATGCAACCCAACCTACAGCAGACAGGCTGTTTCTGTATCTGGTGTCAGGACTACAGTCATGACAGTAATTGGCCTACCTGTTAAGGGATAAGTCCAGCCATCTCTAGTCTCTGAGTACGGGCTAGAACACACTCTTACTAAATTTATCCCTCACTTAAATCCAACAAGCCTACATCAACCTACCCTTTTCCTCCCACATCCCCTAAAAGTGAGACAAATTTTCAATTGTATTTCAATGTTTTACATATGTAGATGAGCACCTATTAATGTAAACAACACTAAGCAAGAAGATGCCTACCTGACATTGATTGTGGTGGTAGTCAGATAACTGACTCGCATGTTTCAGAACATCTGTATAACTGTAAACATGAATAACTTTGGAAATCTAGTTTAATGAGTCATAAATGCATAACAGGAGAAAAAATATCAGAATATGTTCCAGAATTCACCAAAATATGGTGTCTGTGAAAGTGGGAGATGGAGCAAAAACATAATTACTCAGATAAGAGGTCTGCCTGACTCGTATCGTCTGAACTGAGAGTGGTTCTCAGTTCTGATTGTAAATACTGGCTCATGTATGAAACCTGACTGGAGCTCCAATTAAATTTATAATTACTGTCTGCTGCTTCTACTATATAAGTAAACTGCATGCAGCCCTTTGTGTTTAGGGCAGGCTGTCAATTAAATCCTTGCATGCCTACAGTCCCCGGTTGTTATTATCACCTTTCACTGAAGACAACAAATCCCATCATATAAAAGTCGCAGTCAAAGGCTCTAACAGGAACACTTATTAGTGATGCTTTTGTAAATCATGAAGTAGACTTTAAGGGCCTATATCTTTCTAAAGAAAGAACCTTATTGAATCTCACAGTCAGTGGCTTAGAGCTGATTTATCTGTATAAATTGGCAAAACTGAACTGTGAAGCTGAAACAGAATATTTAAAGCCTTGTTTTTATCTTTTCAGCAAAGCACTGAACTTACTTGTGTAATATTTTGAAGTGGGAAGTAACAAGTTGGAGATGCACAAATGTCCAGTGTGAACTGCTGACAACTGGCTTATTGCCTAGTTTAAGGGCATTAAATTACCTTGTCAGTGTTGAAGTATATTTACTTTAAGTTTAATTTGGGGTGGATAAGGTTTTGATAATGCAGTACTGAGTAATATTGGTGATCTCTTTAACCAGCAAACTGTTAGACTGTTTCAGGTTATTCAGTCCTGTCAAAGATATTGTCATTCAGTTTATTCACTGGATGGCCACAATCCCCTTTTTTTTTTTTTTTTTTAATCTGAGTTTGGACAACTGGCATAAATATTAACTGTAGAACTGTTTAAAAATCCTGTGTTTATGAATGAAGAGAAGAAATAGGTCACTTATGAAGCATGATGGTTACTATCAAGGTTATATTGTAAACTAAACAAAAGCGAAACAGGAGGAAAGTGAAACTAGGACAGGTGCCATAGCAATAATGAAACATACTCTTAGCCTCTTTGAGTTCATTACCCATTATACCAAGTGTACGCACAACTTGAATGATTCTAAGATGTGATTTTACAGACTTTTTGCTTCCAGACTGAGAGCTGCATGCTTACCACTTGATCTTGTCCCGCAAATCCAAGTGAGATTAGACACTGTGACTATTAATACACAAAGACTGAAAATCCTTCAGTAAACAAACTTTTATTTAACAATAAGAACAAGACAGATAGTGGTGTAGAATAGCATGATGTTTGTGTTTTTGTGTGGGAAAAATCTTGCTTTAATCTATAATGAAAAGTATTCTTTAGATGATACTAAGGATATTTATTTGTGAATCTTCTTTGAGGAAGATGAGCCCTCAAAAGGAAAGAAGCTTTAATGATGCTTGAAAATGCTTCATCTGCCTATTGCTCTTACTTAATTTTCATCGTTCTTACTGACCAGATGTCTCAAAACACTTTCTGTTCATGCTTGTCATTTTTTAAATCGTCTTTTTATACCAACAGACTGATGTTAATTTTTTGATAACTGATAAACCGATTCTTATATTTGATTCTATAAGTTGGAAGCTTTCTTTGGAGCCTTAGAATAAATATTTTTTTAATTAATTAAACCTATGTGGTTCCACTGGCATCAAAACCAAACTGAATGGAATTTTGAAAAGATAAATTCAGATCCTGTGTTCCTATGATTTTAATTTATAGGAACAGGTTGCCCAAAGTCTGGCTCTCTTGATTTTTTCCAAACTCATTTATACTTATCGTTGTCTTTGCAATTCGTGTTCTCTATAGACTTGATAAGAACTTTTCCTTGTTGCATTTGGCTTGATTGCATTTTCAATATTGCTTATTATTAAGAACTTAGATAAAGGAGAAGACATGAATGGGAGGGAAAGTTTACCATCTTTTATTATTTGAATGTCTTAAAGATCATGGTGTGAGTGAACAGTGCTCGTGCTGTTAGTGACTCACAGTTATTCTGTAGATATATGATGAAAAAGCCTGAGAAAGAAAAGAGATGGAATGCTGCAAATCTTGACACATGTTGAAGAAAGGTCACTGAAGAATTATACAATTGGAATAACTAATGGAACTTAAATCTTTTTTGAGAATGGTGGAGGTCTTTTTGTAAGCTATATATTCCTATTTAATTTTAAAATAGATTTTATTATATTTATGATCACAACAAAAGTCAAATAGGACAGGACTTTATAATGCAGTGAGTGATCTTTTCAGGAATCCTAAAAATATTAGCAACAAGATTTTAATTATATCTCATGGTAGTGCCCAGAAATATAAAAATATCACGGCATCACATCCACCTATTATTTTCTAAAGTGGAATTCTCATTTGGGTTGATGGCTATATTTTACTGCATAAAAATAGTCGTTCATGTTTCTGCTTTTGAACTGTGTCGTAAACCTCTGGGACATATCTACAAAATGATACAACCATGTGTGCACACATGTGCGCACATTAAAAATGTGTTGAATGGAACCAGTTTAATTTTATAAAGAAGCTTAAACACTTTCTCCTAGTGCTTCAACATTTTGATGTTCAAAGGTGCAGACTCCATAGGTGGTGCAATCTACCTGTAGAAACAAGTCCTGAATGTCATACAAGCATGTGAAATTTGAAGCTTTCTGTTGCTGTTTCCGTTCCATGCTTGGACCTGTAATAGGCAAGTACTTACACTAGAACTAGATTATGCCCTATGCAAGGTCATTTTAGCTTTCCATTGAAGCCTTTCAGCATTATGTTCAGGCACTGTAACTGACACCTGTCTGCAAAAAATTGACTTGGTTTGCATGCATACTTTGTATAATTAATATTCTGACATCTGAAATTACCTCATAATGTAAAATTGATAAAGACAGATTTTCAAAAATCACATTTGATTAGGAGAGTAGAAAAGTACTGCAACCAAAGATCTCCATGGCAATTTTGCAGTAAAATTTTTGTTAATTGTGTTGGAGAAATTTCACAAATTTTTAATATCTTTTGAATGTGTTGTGTACATTATAATATTGCTATTAGAAATGTACTTGCAGCTACTCTTGACTCCACTGTATTCTTTACACAGATATTTAAGAAAGACTTTGACTAGTAAATCTATTTAGTACATCATTACAGCTAGGCAACTATCCTAATTTATAGTTTACCCTTTACATTTGTTTCCTTAATCAAGAACAAATGTGCAAGGGCTCCTCTTGGCTCTCAGTGATAACTCAGATTTTACTGTGTTGAAAAAAAAGTTAGTCTTTTCAACATTGTGATACTAAAATTCAGGGTAATCTTAAGGAAATTTGTTTCTATCCAACATATTTTTAAAGTTTGGAATGTTGCATGAAGAACATTTTTCCTTAACCATCATTTTTCTTGAAACTGCTCTGAAACTAGTTTCATTTTCACAGCTCACTCCATTTTCTGCTTTGCTACTTTCAGAAAGTGCAAGGGCAAGAAGAATCTGATTATTAGCAGTTTCAGATGCAGCCTTAGAGTTTACTGCTCTACAGATCACAATGACTGTGACTCACCTTTTTAATGCTATTGTTCTGTAGTTTCATTAACTTTGAACATCTTACAAGCTTGCAAACTATATGTAAGATGTCTTTGCTTAGTGAAATAAATAGTAATGTTTTGCCTGTATCATAAGTCCAAGAATGTTTCAAAAATACTTTGCTTGTAATGAAAGTAAAAGAGAAATTAAGATAATAATAATTCTACAAAGTGCATGTATAATTAATTAGAAAGTAGATTACTATATGTGTAGGGTTTACAATAAAAATATCTATTAAACAAAAAAATCACTAATACAAACATGTATAAAACTTTTTTTAAAAAATACATGAGTGTATCTCATTCCCTTTTTCTGCCTCATATTGTCAAGCTCACTACTTAAAAAGATGAGGTGAATACTTTAATCTGCATGGACTTTAATTTTGTGCTTCAGGCAAAGCTTTTGTTTACTTTAATGAACCCTGATATTGTATAATGTGTTATGTTATAGAAAAGCACTATTTATAATTTTTAAATTATTGTATTTCATCACTGAAATGAAAATTTCCTAAAAATCTTCTCTAACATAGTGGAGTAATTTTGTATCTATTATCTCTGGTAACTAATTTTCATATTTATCTTAGTTGTTAAGTATGATTTGATCTTTTCAATAATTGTTTTCTAGCCTAAATTAACAATTGCAATGTAAAAGTGATTTTCCCTTTTATTCTCCTAAAAGTCTACCCTGAGGGAAATAAAGCTAGCAATTTGGAGAGGGTTCAATACATTCTAGCATGTCTGTATGTGACTCTTAGCAAGACGTTTAATATCTGCTGTTCAGCTCAGTTACCTAAAAATTAGATTAAAAGTACTAATTTGATGATGACTAATTAAAAAATGGCTGTGGACAACTTTTAATTTGGCTCTATTTGCAATACTTGTGTATTAATTTTCCTTGAATATTCAAGTTCTACTTTTTTATTACTTGAAATAATTATAAAATGGTTATTTTAAGCCCCAATGACTGCATATTTACTGAAAGTGTTTTATGTTCGCCAGTTTCAACATCTGAGCTGTTGTAAAAGCAATACTGCATGAAAAAAGGAAGAGTTTTATGAACAAATATGCTGTTTGAAATATAAGTTGTGTTTGCTAGATGTGTAAAGACATTTAGAATTGTTTGTCCCCATTTTGGAAAGCTTATATTCTTTCCAGAAATAATGAATTGCAAATTGTATACACATATATATGTGGTATAAAAATACCGTCTTGTGATTTCCAGTTTGTGATAGGTTAGTTAGTTATATAAATGACTCAATCAGATAACGGGGACAGTACTATGTGACTTACGGACAAAACCAAAGCAGAATGAAGTTTTAATTGAAAGTATAATTTCACTTTGTAAATTGAAAACAAATTACTTATTTACCCACTGATGAAATTCAGAAATCATTTCCTATAATAAATAAATCCAAGAATTTTATTATCTCTTTTATGAACAATTTGCTGACTTTTTTTTCCCATTGAAAACATTTGCTGCATATGTATCTTTTGAT
Organism: Tyto alba; assembly: GCF_018691265.1. NCBI lineage: Eukaryota > Metazoa > Chordata > Aves > Strigiformes > Tytonidae > Tyto > Tyto alba. Next base: position 17,703,570 of record NW_024881322.1, read on the forward strand.
AAATTACTTAGGGTTCCATTTTAATATATTAGAATTTGAGAGAATTATTGAAAGACTTGTTTATGAGGTATTTGTGAGTCAGTTTAGATTTATAAGAGTGACACAATGCAAATAAAATTTTCAGTTATTGTTACTGATACTAGTATATTACAAATTAATCATATTATGCACAAGGGATAAAGATAGTACATCCAGGAATATGCTTTTAAGATGCACTGAAATGAATACTCTTGAAAGAGTAATATGACTGAATCTTCCTACTTAATATATTTTTGACAAGCAGTTAATTTACAGAGATTGTAGAAAGAGATTAGTATTAATAAAATATCTAATAATATAAAAATGATACTGTTCAAGAAATAAATAATTTTAGGTAAACATAAAATATAATGAATTCTTGTTTTACTAATAGACAAGGACAAGATATTTTTTAAGCTGAGGGAAGGTTAATTTTTTGACTCAAGAAGAATAAAATAATAGGTATTTTATAATTTTATGAGATTTTCTTCTGTCTCCTAAATAGCAGTTGTATAGAAAAGAAGAAAAAAGAATATACTTCATTATTTCAGGCTCGTTATTTCACAACTTATAAAGACAGGGATACTTCAAGAAAAACAAACCTTGTATTTCTTCTAAGAGTTTTTGTGTCATGGAGTTATATATTTGCATATCTCAAAATCTTATTTGCAAATTGATAGGTGGTAGTAATTGGCATGAAAGACTTCAAATATGCTGTATTGTGTATATCCATAATGAAACAGATTTAACCTTAGAGGTAGTGAAGGGATGCACCATTTTTTCACAGCTAGGCTTTGTGATGTACTGATGCTGCCAAATTTTACAGAATCATTGCCAAAATATAAGTGCCAGAGATAGATGATGAAGTAATATTTAGGGGAAGAAAAGAAACGTCATTCTTAAAATATTACTTTGAATTATATGAAAGCTCACAATCTTAAAATGTTCAGTCTTGCAGTATAATAGAAATTACATTAATTAATCTGCTTAAAGCATTACTGAAAAGTGCTTAGCTCTGTGATCAGAACACTGTATAGATTACAAACGGGGATAAATGCTGTAGAAATCAATTATTATTTTCAATGTATATTTTACCATGTCCACTCATCAATATGAGCAAATTCTGTGTTTTCAGGAACAATGTGATTGAAGGGATGCACACCACTTACTGGCCTCTAACTTCACGCTAATGCCAAGACAGTATATTTTATAAGAGAGTGATTAGAGGGCCAGATTGTATTTATTCTTTTATTCCATACTCTGTATTTGCATACATTTTAAAATAAAAATAATTTACCTTTTGTGGGAGTTCAAAGGTGAAGGATAAAAATTATTCTGATACTTAAGCAGTCTGTATTTCAATCTGTCTTGGAAGCTGAAGGAAAACTGGCACAATAAAACTTGTGGTATATAAAGGATGTTGAACTCCGCAGATGCTAGCACCATTGTTCTGTGCGCATGTGAATTACAGATGGAGAAAGAAGAGTGTAGCCAAGTCATTTCTGGGTGTAGACAAGATAATCTAAAGCTGTAAGTAGACAGTTATTCATAATTTCCAGTGAAATCACAACTAATATCCAGGGTACCTTCAGGACTTTGCTTTCTGAATTCATGACCATGCTGCTGTCTCTACTGCCTTTCTACAGGAGGTATAGAAGCAAAAGCCAGTTAAGGGGCACTAAAATAGTAACAGTGTCCCAGAACTAACACATTTTGTGTGTCTGTCATTGAGGCAGTTCTTTTATAAGAATTAGTGCTCCTCGATGCTTTCTGACTTAAAACTAACAAAAAATGTCTTGCAGCTTTTAAGAGTACAAATGTAATCAAACTTAAATTCTTTTGTATTTTTATTTTTTTACTTTAATTCATTATTATTCAGGTCATATTGTAGACAGCTGATTATGGTGCGATGAACTTACTAATTTGTCAGTGGAAGGACTCTTTTTTCAAGCAATTCAAACATCTCATTCCCACTTAAATCTAAGTCTGGACAATGTATGCTGGATAATGTGTGCATCTCATAATTTCTTCCCCTTCATTCTCTGGGTTAATCTGATTCTAGAAACACATTTATTTCTTAAATAACTGAAATACATTTTTGAGAATGTGCATTTACTTTGTATTCTGTCTCTACACATTATCATGATTTTTTACTTGGAATTGGTTATGAGGCCCTGAATTCCTTTAGCAGAATTCTTCCTACTATTCTGCCTTGCACTTTTCTTCCCTCCCCCTGATTTTTGACTCCATCTCCTCCCCTCTTTCCTGGAACACTGCCCAGTATCTCTCAATCATGGTGAAGAGATGAATGGTTTCTACTGCAAGAAGAGAACATGAAGCCCGAGCACAGTGCACTCTAATTTGTCTCCTGTCTGAATGTAAAGCAGGCTCTATCACCCAGGCTGCCAGGCGAGCTTGAGGGATGGTAGCTCTGATAGGTTTATCATGTGTTCTCATCTCTAAGGAAGCTAAATGAAAACATAAAGTTCCCAGGCATTGATTGGGTACATACTTATAACATATTACTGCTAGCACTAAAATTTAGATCCACACTGAATTGTCAGCATCTTTTTCTTTTTAAAGGAACAGGATGTTTGTACTTACAATCACAAAGACAGCAATTTGGATGAAGTTGTCACATGTCAATACAAATTAATTTAAAAATGTAAAATATTTTACTGAACAATTATTTTCTTTTTGGATGGAGGCAAAAAAACTTCACTTTCACTTAAGCATACTCCGTACACACACCATCTCACTGAATTTTTAAATTACACTTTGGTGTATAGGTTGGAAGGACTGATGCTAATGATGGCCCAGAATTGGAAGTTTGCACATTTTTCATAAGTCACAGAAGACTGCAGGAGAATCAGCCTGTGAGACAAAAAAAAAAAAAAAAAAAGGTATATGAAGAAGTATAGTAAGCCACTGCAAACACAGTCTTATCACCAAACTTCCTAAATTAACTTCTCTTGTCTCTCTTGGATTTCCCCCCACCCCCTATTGTTTCCTTCAACAGGTTGAGTTGTTTTGTTTTGTTTTTTTTTTCATTTTATTCCATGTCCTTCTCTCTCTGCCTTTACATAGAAATACTTTTCAATCCAAGCTGATTTTTTCCTCTTACTGAGAAAAATGTGCTACAGCTCCACTTAGGAAAGATCCCTAAAAGATTTAACTACTGACCACTTTGGAATTAGCAATGTTTTTACTAACTTCACTATAGTGATAAATCTTGTGGAAAACTGTACTGGAAAACATAGGTATTGCTTAGAAATTTAACAGGGTGATTTCTCCTTGTGTGTATTTTTACTGTGCTTCAAAAACAAATGGACCAACACTGGTGAATCATAAAATGGCTAATTATGCTATTTAATGGCTGAATTACACCTACAGTAGGGACTATTTCCCTAGTAAATTCTAGATAGTTCTGACTACCTCTGACATAATTTCTGTGCTGTACCATCACATGCTACAGAAGTCCTTTAACATTAAGGCAGATACAGCCTGAGAAATTACAGTAAGAAGAGAACTAAAGATTTTGCACATAGGAACGATGCTTTCCATGAATAAAACAGTTTTTGAGAGGTAATCACAATAAATTTAGATTTCCTATATCCAATTGTTTTGTTTTCCTTAGCTGAAAATATAGGCAGTTTCTCTGTCCCCTGTGTCCCTCCCAGGAGTACACAGTGATCTGGCAAACAGGAATGCAGATGCCAACAAAAGGCCAAATGTAAGGATGACACTTCCCAGAGGCGAAATTAAAATATAGATTAGGTTGATATTTTTGGATAGACAAGAGTGCCACAGGAGGAACTAAATAGCCTGTTCTATGCTTATGCTTTAATTCGGAATGCTGCTGTTGTTGAACCTTGATTATTCTCCTCTCCATGTTTTAGGAGTATATATTTTCTAGCATGTATATTTTATAGATTACTAAGATAAACAGTAAATTACTGTTAAACTTAAAGAGATGTTCCTTCTTCTATAAATCATCTGTAAATGAACAGTTGAAACTTTCACATTAAGGATCTTATTAGATCAACCTCAGAATGTCAGTTGAACAGTGCAGTTGTCTTTTAGTCTATACCTCTAGGTATCCACTTTCATAGTTTAATTTTTACTGCAGAGGAGAGTTGGAGAATGCAACTCTCCAGTTCCTTGTTTGGCTGTAGTACTCTGCAGCAGATCTGATAGAATTTGCATTCCTGCAACTTTCTCTTTTGAGTGTAAGACTAGTAGGTCATAAAATGACATGATTTGTTTTTTTCAGGAAAACTAATGATTCTGGAGAGAAAGGAATACTCTAAAATTTCAACAAACTAATCAAAGTATATATGAATGTATCTCTATTAATGTCATGCTGCTCTGTTTACCTGAACTCATAGCACCACAGAGATGTGACCATCCCTCAGGGTGAAAGGAACTGCCTCTATTTTCAGAGATCTATCCCATTTCATCCTACTGGTAGTTTTGTTTGTTTGCTTGTGTTCATCGGTTTTCATGTTCTATGCAAAAGTTATTTTAAAGGTTGACTGGACAGAAGGCAAATTCATCAAAGCTAATAATTCCGGTATTGTTCCTTAACAACTCTCAAATGTTTGGTGAGAAGAGGCTTTTGTCATTTTATTATTTCCTGTCTTTTCCCCAGATAGCTTTCTTTTGCATTAACCCACACACTTCCACAGTTCGTACAATTCTCAATACCCAGACAAATAACAGTTTTTATAAATTACTGCAGAACTGCTCTAAATCCATCATTCTCCTGTAATAACCTCAAGTAAGTGTAAGTATAGGTCCACCGAAATCCCTAGACCTGCCTGCTTAGGCTGTTTAATTAGGCATGCAGTGAAGAATCATGCTTACATGGCCTGACATTCATGTCTCCAGAAGATGAGCAGTAGCTATGTGATGGGAAATACATGTGGAACAAAGAGCAGTGATTTGTGATGGAAATTAAAAAAAAAAAAGCCCTGATAAAGTTAATTGGCTATCATTTATTCTTTCTGAAGAAGTTATATGTAACAATTTCATTTTTAGAAGACAGCTAATTAGGTGATGCATTGCTTATCAAATGCATTAAACTATTGATTTCTTGTGAAATCAGTGTGGGACAAAAATAGTCTGTAGTCCTAGTAAACAAAAACAGAGGAACTCCTTCTGGCCCTGAAGATTAAAGGTGATTAAATAAAAGATGTGATATTAGCGATGATGAGAAGGTTTAATCTCACAGTATTAAATAGTGCAGAGAAGATGAATTAGAACTGAACTTTTTAACAAAACAAGGGAGAACTCCAGTGTAACATCCAACAAATTAAAAATAAAAGTGTCAGGGTCATGCAACAATTAGATTCAAGTGCTCAAATTCTGGTATGTTTTTCAAGCTTGTATTTTACTCTGTTCTTAATTTGTTTGGCAGCTTAAGTCTCTTCCCTTTCTTGTGTGTTGTGTTGAGAACAGTAGCTCTTTTTTTTTTTTTTTTTTTTTTTTTTTTCCTTTTGCAGTCGGTTTTCTTGAAGATGGATCATACTGACATCCAAACCAGGAAAAGACCAGACACCACGAGTTCATAAAACTGTTGCCAGTGTTTTCTGTTATTCAGAATTTGGAGGTGCAGGGCTCTGAAATACTAAACTAATCATTGCAATTTACTGAATGGGCTCTGCAGTTTCTTGGGATAGGGTTATGCCAGTGAGGTGGCCTCAGATGATAGAACCTGTTCACAACAGTGGTCCTGAAGTGTTTGGTTTTCTTCTGTCTTCTACGCCTCTCAGAATCTGGGGCTACAAAAGCAGATGCAAAGCGTTTGCCTCCTGACTTACATCCAAATATGTTAAAGGATGGCCCAAGAAACTTAAAGCCTATTTGATTAATAAAAGGAATTATTCCTAAGTGTGATATCTGCTTAATTTGGATTTTATTAATTTAATTCTTCCTTTACATTGTTTAGTTGTTTTTATGTTCATGTTTCTTGACAAATCATCTTTGTGTTCTTGAGGTTAGACCATTTCAATGTGTTAAAATTGTCCTCCTTTGAAAAAGTAAAAGATACTATATAAAACTCCAGGAAAGGATCAGAGTGCCTGAGCTGTGACTGTGTGAAAAAGGTTCTTCTTGTGGGTAACTAACAACATAAACGAGCTTCAGGCCCTTATCACTCTGTTCCAGATTATTTACTTTATTTGAAATCATAGACAGTGTATTGTTGGTAAAGGTGCTTGTCATGTATCTCATGGCTTATCAAAGGTTAGTCATGCAAAAGGCTGGGTTTAGTTATATCTATTAGAAGGTTTTGTGAAGGGGTTAATGTATGTCTGTCCTCTGGTTAGATCTCAGCTGGGACCTTGGTCTAATGTTTTCTTAGATTATGAATATTAGCCTTTCTTTTGAATAGAGCTAAGATATATGGAAAATCATCTCAACTACTTGTCTCATGGGGAAAAATTTAAATGTCAAGCAATAGGATCAAAAGCCTTTAAAATTGGATCATGTTCTGCAAACAAACATGTTTATGAGCACAGCAATGTTTCTTTTCCAAAAGTGCCTACAGCCTACATAACTAAAATGCTGCTTTCACAGCCTGTGCTAGATGTGTTCAGCTATCAGGAACCTGTGAATCGTTTCCTGGATCTCAACTACCACAAAAAAGCTGTGACATTTGGCATCACAGTTTGCAGTGTGAACTGCATGATTTGACATAGGCAGTTCATTATTCTTGACCCCCTGTTCACCATTTGCCATGCACTAAAAATAGGAATACATGGAGACCCCTCAAAGAATTGATGGTTCATCTCATGTAAGAGAAAGTCCTAAAAATACAGCTTGAAGGAATGTAGCAAAATGTTTTCATGATATAAAGAGAAAGTTGTTTTGGTTGTCACTGCTCTGCCTTTCATAAACTTCCACAAATTCTGGGAAGGATCATATGGAAACCCCATGCCTTGTTCCTTTTGGCAAGTGATAGGGGAAAAGGAGTCGTTGCTTTCATTGATGTGTGTGCTTCTGCTTGGGACTGCCCACTTTCTCTTTCTTCCAGCACTTGTCCTCAGTCATTGTAGTTTCAGTGTCATTCTATTCACAACCAGCTTCTCTGAATTATCATCTCAAATTTGGAACAGATAAAGTGGCAGAAGTATAACTCCAACCTCTGACCTGTAATGAAAGGGATGGAATGCTCTGATGAGCCCTGCTCCTGGGCTGCACCAGTCTAAGCTGTGTGGCAAGAGGTCAGATGTGCAGAGATCATCTCAAAGGTCTTAGGTTTAACTTCTCTGAAGTCCCAGTTTTGGTATAATTTGCTCAATACATTACTAGGTATCCATGTGTTCACATAAAACAGTAGTAGATGGTTGAATTAGTCAGGACATGGATCACAGCAATTGGAACTCTCTAAACAACCACCAGCCTGGGATATTTGTGATGAGGTACTCATGCAGGAAGAAAACAGTCTGGTATGACTGCTGCTCTACTCTACTATTCCTCTACTTTTGCTGTAAGTGAAATTCTTCTTTTTCTAATTTTATTTCTTAGTGATATATTTGAACTGCTTTAAATTGTATTAAGTAGTTAAACGTGAAAGGAAATTAAATTTATCAGAAACTTTGGGAGTCCTGATGGAAGTATAGGGCAGGGAGAAAGCTCTCAGATTATGTTATACTGACTTCATAATTGAAGCAGCTTTTTGCTGTTGCCTTCTTCTTGCTTTTCTGGATCACATGGATATTAGGTTATGGTTATCCTGTCAAATTAGACCCATCTCCCATGTACATATGCCCTACAGATACCGTTCACATTTTTTTAAGAGTTTCTCCTCAAGAGTTCTCTCTCTTGTATATTTTAGAGCTCCATAAGCAGTTTTCAGTGTTTACTGGAAGGAAGCTTGTGGAAAATATTTTTGTATATATTGAAACTGGGTTTGTATAATCTATGAAATGAATAGAAATTCTGATTTATCTTGACATTCTTTCATGTAGAGATTTAAAAAAAAGTTGTGAACAATGTCTGTAGTCTGCCTCAGACTACTAAAATAAGGTCGCAAATGAATGTTCATCATCATCACTGTAGGCAACATCTCTGTATCAGGAATAAATTCAAGTAACATCTGGAAGGTGACATGAAAAATAGTAGATCTGTGTTAGTTTTATTCAAGAGTATAATGTAAAATTAAGAAATTAACTACAGATACTTGTGCATTCATGACATTTAGCTTCACTACTCCACATTTTCATAAAGGAAATATATTTACAGAGTCTTCTTCCTTGAGGGTACTTTCTACTTTCTTACAAGCTACATAGAGTGTTTTCAGTAGTCATGGCAACTTTCCACCTTCATCTGAGAAAGCACTTTGACATTTTTTCTTCAGTATTTACAGAATGTTGTGGTTTAGGCCCAGAGGAAAATTGAGCACCAGCCAGCCGCTCATTCCTTCCCTCGTTGCAGAGATGGAGTGGGGAGAATATGGAGCAGGAATCCTCAAAGAATCCATCTAAGGACTGGGGAAGAAAAAAGAAAACATCACGTTAATTCAAATGCTAACCAGACAACACTTAACAGACAAGGTGGGGACAGTGAGAACCACCAACCACATCCAAAACCACCTCCCCCACCCCTCCCTTCTTCCCGGGCTCAGCTTTGCTCCTGATGTCTCTGCTTCTGCCCCCAGCAGCACAGGAGGCAGGGGATGGGGGTTACAGTCAGCTCGCTGCTCCTTCCTTCTCGGGAAGTGAGGTGAACACCGCACTCCCCTGCCGTGTGGCTCCCCTCTCACTGGAAACAGTCTTCCACAAACATTCTCTTGCATGAGTCCTCCCCACAGGCCATTGTTGTTCCCATGCTGCTCTAGCGTGGGTCACCCCTGCATGTTGCAGTCCTCCCAGCACTGAACCGCAACAGTGAGGGCCACTTCTCCCCTGAGGGTCCCAGCCTCCTTTAAGTGCAGATGCCGTCTTGGTGTGGGGTCCTCCACAGGCTTCTGGTTGGCCTCTACTCCACCTTGGACCTCCATTTGTGTCAGGGTGGGCAGCCCTACTTTCTCACCACAGGATACAGGGGTCTCTGCTCTGGTGCACCTCTCCCCACATCCTTCTGCTGACCTTGGTGTCTGTCCTTCTCACAACTCCTCCTCAGAAGGTCCCCACCCTCTCTCCGGTTCCCCTTCTTAAATACATTCTCACAGAGGCACAGTTCGGCCTGGTTAGAGGTGGGTCCGACTTGGAGCCGGGGGAGCTTTCAAGAAGCTTCTCACAGGAGGCCACTGCTGTGGCCCCCTCCCCTGCTACCAAAAAAGAAAAAAATGTTCCACAGAAACCCAGCACACAGGACATTGACAAAAGGTCTGTTACCCTCAGTTTTGGTTACTACTAAGCAAAGGAAACAAAATTTGGAGTACATTTGGTAAAAGAAGAAACATTCTCACGTGCCTCTAATCAGGTCAATTACAGTCATGATATAAATATACTGATTTTTAAAATTACAAATTATATAACCACTGATAAAAATACAGTATCTGAAGTTATATATTTTGCAATAGTATCAAGTTATTAATTTTTCTTTAGTCATTCATTGACTGAAGAGCGTCATGCATTAAAGCCTAGTGCTTTAAAGAGGAAGTAACATTTGAAGTTAGAGCAGATGGAAAAAGGAAACTAACAACTCTTATTTGGTTATTTTGTTACTTTGGCTGTCTTTTAGTAATGTTACTTTTAGAGGATTAAACTGTAAAGCATCTTCGGCATATTCAGCCACATGAAGCATTTGCACTAAACCCCAAACCATGTTTAATTAACTTGGTTTCATTAAAACCTTTCACTAAAAGCACAACATTCAGTCTATTTCTTTCAAGATTTGTGACTCTCCTCTTAACACAAATAATTTTCACTGGGGAGGGATGTTTAATATATGGTTTTTCCAGCATTTTGGTGGGAAGAATGAAATGAAACTCATCGATCCCTGTGAGTTTCACTATGAGACAGTAATTTTCTTTAGAGAAGTCCTGTATGTGGATAGACGCAAACAGAATTTTAAAGATATTCATGCAGTCCAGTGTAAATTAACCTGTTGAAATTTATATAAAACATCTTGCCCATTAAAAATCTGGATAGGCTTAAAATGTAGTGTGAGTAAGAGAGAGTGTTAACTGAACTGATGATATACTTGATGTTAGAGTTGGAACAATACAATTTTTAGGAACGGAAAAGAAGAAACAAAGTGGAAATTACACTTCCATTTTGTAAAACTTTGAAGAGGAAAATCTTTTTCTTAATGCATTTGCTGGCTTTTCATGACACCAGATGCAGTGCTGCATAAAGTTTGGTGAATTGTACTGTCTTAGTTTCATTTTAGTCTACCACCTTTATTGCCATGTGTAGTGTATCATCTTATCTAAAATCACAAGGTGCTAAATAATGTCACTCGTACCTGGGAGTGACAGTATATACATCCAGGGATCAAAATGCTCAAAACATTTAGCACAACATATGCTGCCTGTGTAAATTTTCAATGTGAAAATACCTGATTTATCTCTGAATAAAGCAGCAAAAAAAGAAATCCACAGTTACCACTCTTCATCTCTGCTGTTCCCAAGTGACAGGCTAAACAAACAGGAAAAAAACCCTTCTGTTCTCTATTCTCCTCCCTCTCTCCCTATCACCACCACTGAACATAAGTTTTCACTGTCACATTACAAAATGCAGGAACAGAAGCTAACACAGTTTCTCACTTATTCAAGATACCTAATGATATTGGCGAGTTAGCCAGGGTGTCCATTAATTCCCTCTGTGGTCATATATGGGCAGCTGAATATGATCCAAAACCACCGAAATATTTTACACTCTAGGCTCTAGAAAGCTGATACGTTGAAGATTAGGTGGCCTATCTGAAGGCTTTACAGACTGTGAATGAACAGACACTTCTTATTTGCTGTTCATGCTGCAAAATCTTCATCATGCCACTGTGTGTTTTTTAAGTTTTCTGGGGACAAAATGATCTTTAACAGAATGTGCTAGTGTTACTATGGGTTCACAAAATGATCTTTAAGGTATTTTTATTCTCATGTGAATTTACTGTTAATAAACACTAACTTATTACTATTAATAATAGTAATAGTATATACTATTTAACAGGATACTTCCCACCTTTTGTGTATTCCGATGGACACAGCACCTGGCATAATGCACATCATGACTGGATGTCACAGATGCTATCAGCATTGCTTACAAAGGAATAAGTATTAATGCATCTGCCTTGTGCAGGTAGCAGATAGGAGACACACAGTAAGAATATGTGGTCATTGCCACAGTGGAAAGAGTTCACTAGTGGAGTCTCAAAATAATTCTGTACTGAGAATTTTTACATGTTCACTAAAAAAAAATTGAAAGACTGAGTGAATAGCCAGACCACAAATTTTGCTTTCAGTACTGTCACATTCTGGGTAGTGAAGTTATTCAAAAACTAACAGTGAAGAATTTCAGAATTATCTTAAAAGATTGATGAAATAATAAATGTAGATAAAATTTGATGTAGAGGAAATTTGAACAACGCACAAAAAAGGAATCTCTACTTTATAAATAAATTAATGGGCTCTAAGTTGGCTTGCCATTTAGGAGTGTGTTCTTGGGGTATAGCAGAAAATAAATCAGAACTCTGTAGTGGTTAAAAAGGTAGCTGACATGATTAATTGGGAAAGACATAGACAGAAAATTAGAGAACAGCATTGCATAAAGGTGTGGAATGCCTCTATCTTCAAATCAGAAGGTGACATAATCACTTATGAGACACCTTCTGTACAAAAAACCAAAAATGGACTAAGACTGGAAAATGTGACTGATATGATAGATCTCTTTAAAATCAGAAGCATCTGGGTGAAGAGGTTGTGGGGTTTTTTGGTACAAGAATTAGGAGACATTACATGAAATTGGCAGACTTTTGCCTCAAAACTCAGAAAAGAAGGTGATCTTTCAGATGTTGTGTAGTCAAGCTATGGCACTCCATGGCATGAGATGCTGGGAATGATAAAATGTGACCAAAAAGCAGCTGTATTTTTTTCCTTTTATTCCCATTGAGAACTATTAAAAAACACCTTTGATTCAGGCAGTCTCTGATCAACAACTTTCTGAAGGTCAACAGAATATTATGGAGAAGTATCATTGCACAGTAAGGCACTGCTAAAGAGAGAGTTTTGGGATGGATAGACCAGTATGGCATTTCTCGCCTATGTAAAAATTTAAATGGACAAAAGCCAAATTCTTCTGTCCTTATTGGAATTGATGTGAAGGTGGTGTGTTCATACTCAGGAATGATCTACTATGTCATTCTCAGAGGCAATCTATCAGTCTAAACCACACTATGTGCTAAATTAGTTCAGCTGGTTTTCACTCAGTTTGA